>NC_066591.1:6830000-6985000 GCF_905475345.1 Vespula vulgaris
TTTCCTTATCCTTCTCGTCTGCCCTCTTTCCTTATACCAACTCTCGTCCTTTCTTTTTTTTCTTCTTTTTCTTTCTTCATCGATCGAGTCGATCCACGAGCCACGAGGAATTGCGTTCGTTGAAGAAAAAACGATTCTCGTCGATTAGACGAGATTTAAGATAAGAAAGAAAACGCTGTAGTAGTTAAGACGATCGGAAGGTACATTTACTACGTGTGATTTTCTTCTTCCTCAGGGATTTGAGCACCCCTTGTAAGGTGGATACACCGGTGACACTCCAATGTTCCTTGTGCGTTCTCCGTAGCGGCTGGTTGAAGCTCAAGTGGAGTCATCGCTTGTGAGAGTGCTTACCAGCCCAACGTCGTCGACATCGTCGTCCTCCTCCTTCTTCTCCTCCTCCTCCTCCTTCTCCTCCTCCTCCTTCTCTTTCTCTTCTTCTTCCTCCTTCACCTTTCAGAGCTCCATATCCGTCCTTCGTTCTGAAGGAGAAGACTCGAAGGCGAATCCTCGAGCAGCGAGGCATCGTCTACAACATTTGAGAGCGACATAAACCTTATTCTTACGCCACTTTACCACAAGATGCAGTCACGGGTAGGGCGCACCCTTGCCTCTAGCGTACCTACGCTGTGATAATCCCTTCGTCCTAACGACGATGGCGACGAGCTTTCAAGATTATACATAGACTGGCTAGTATTTCCTATACTATCTTCGTCTCGCATTGTGTCTCACCTGCATCGTCTTAAATTTTTTTCTTTCTCTCTTTCTCTATCTTTCTCTCTTTTTCTCTTAGTAGAGTATATCAACGCATATAGACGGTACGACTCCTCACGAGTCGACTTTTCCAACGTCTTTGACCTACTTCCATTCTTAATCATCGCTCACCGAACGGTTCCATTCTTCTGTTCTTCGTCGAGGTAAAACGAGGAGACGTTTCCATTCCTTGCGTTATCTTCGAAAGAAACAATCGCTTCTTTACTCTTAGACAATTCTAAAGCAATGCAGAATTGTTCTTCTATTATTTATATATACTTTTATACATCATTTTTTATTTTAATGAATTAGAGAATTAGAGTCAATCTGAAGAACATAAGACGTTCCATGCTTTATCGGTCGATTATTTAGAAAATTCAAGTAAATGACAGCTCGATGAAAAAGCAAAACATTTTTCAATCTTCTCTTCCTCGTAAGAAAATGCAAACTTTGCAAAAAGAAAAAAAGAATTCAGCTCAGAGAAAAAGATAAAGAGGGTAGTAATTCTTGCATTTCATTTGTGTAGGTTAGCAATTGTTTAGTGAGTTTCTTTGACCATATCAAGGAAAAAAAAAAGAAATCATTCTTTTATATCGCCGTCTCTTTCATTCGCTCACATCTCTTGTGTAATCTCAACTCGTAATGCAAGACTTGTATTACGACTGAAATGCGAAGAGCAAACGGTTTCTTTTCCTCTCTATGTACTTTTTTCTTCTTTAGGTTCAAACAAGCCGTTCGTTCCGTCGTGCTCGTCTCCGATGCAAAAAGAAATTTACTCGGTAGTAAGTACACTGTATGGAAAACGAAAAGAAGGAGGAGGAGGAGGAGAAGGAGGAGGAGAAATTCGTCCTCCATCGGCGGAGTGCTACTTAGAGAAATCAGAGCGACGTACCATGATAGTGGCGGCATGTCGTCGTCGTCGTCGTCGTCGTCGTCGTCGTCGTCGTCGTCGTCGTGCTACTTACGTCGTACGTAGAAAGAGAAGAAAAGGGAAGGGGTGAAAAAGAGATGGTGAAAAGAGGTAGAAAGGAGTAAGAAGAGGGGTAATGTCGACGGTACACTCATACTCGTCATCAGAAGAGCTTTTCTTGTTCTTGATGCGCGTTGGACAATGGCGAGAAAACGTTCTCTCCCTCCCTCCGACGCGCTACCTCGTTCCGCGTCTTTTGCCACCCACACCCTCCACCCCCTGCCATCACCATCAACTACTGCTCGAGCTACTTGCGACGATAAGAGAGAAAGAAAGAAAGAAAGAAAGAAAGAAAGAAAGAAAGAGAGAGAGAGAAAAAAGAGAAATAGAAAAAGAAAAAAAGAAAGAGAAAAAGAGAGAGAGAGAGAGAGAAAGAAAACGAGTCGGAGGAGGCTCGAGGAAAGAGGATGAGGCCTTTTCAATGTCCTCTTCTCCCTCGCTTCTCCTTAGACGCCTCATTCCTTCGCCTCCGCGCGATCCCTGAAGAAAAAGGCCGTGCACGGGAAAAAAAAGGAAAAGAAACGGACAAAAGTAACCGAGCGCGCGTCGAGGCACTCGTCGGAGACGCGGATGACACGCGAGTTCCGGGTGCACTCTTTCGCCAAGAGAGTGAGAGAAAAGGAGGTTGATGGCGGCCGTCGTGCTTTCGGGGGTGAAGATAGGGGGTGGTAGTGGGGGGTTGAGCGTGCTATATGCCTTCAGGAATTCAAGAAAGCGACGGCTTTCGTTGAATGCGTCGAGAAGGCATGCATTTTACCTCTTCTTCCCTCTTTTCTTTCCTCTCTTTCTCTTTCTCTTTTTTCTCTTGCTCTTGCTCTTGCTCTTGCTCTCTCTCTCTCTCTCTTGCTTTTTCTTTCTTTCTCTCTCCTTGCTTTTCTTTTTTAGCTCCTTTCCGGCCGGAGGGCCGAGTGACGACGGCCGTGCTTGAAAAGGAAGAAAGGAGGAGAGAGTGCGAAAGAAAACGACGTAATATGCTCGAGTGGTGCGAAGTGACGATTGTCCCTTTCTTCGCGCACGAGGCGCGTCTTCCGACACCCCCAACCCTCACTACCCATCTCTTTCTCGTTCTCTATTTCGCTCTTTCTCACGGTCCGGCAACTTTATTAGCCACCTTCGCCTCATTCCTTCATGCCTTCCTTCCTTCCTTTCTTTCTTTCTTTCTTTTCAATTTCCCCGAGTGAAGCCTTTCTACTTAGGTATATCGTGCCGTACTCGCGGAAAGACATGAGAAACGTTGAATCAAGTGTCCCGAGATCTGCTCCTTCTTGCGTTAAGTGTACTCGTGAGACCCTTTCTCCTTGCGAGACAACTTAGTATATTTCGACTGTGTCGATTTTTTATAAATCGATATGTTTTATCTAATCTTCTTATCTTTTACATTTTTATTATTTACATTGAAACTTCATAGATACAATATATGTGCGTATATAATAATATTATAATAGATTGCGTTAATAAGATTTTGTTATATTTTAGATCTTCTAGATTTTATATAACATTTATATATATATATACATAGAGAAAGAGAGAGAAAGAGAGACAGAGAGAGAGAGAGAGAGAGAGAGAGAGAGAGAGAGAGAGAGAGAGAGAGCAACTCACTCCCCTATTATAAAATCCAGTATATAATATAATACATTTCTGTAATAATTATGCATCGAGAGAGGTAATCTGCTGATGAAACGAATACTCGCTCACGCTTCTACGATCGCGAGGTATGCATGTTAGAATAGGAAACTCAGCAGGACATGCTTCCTCCGAACGAGTCTATACATCATCTCTCTTTCCCTTCGGTCTCTTTAAAAACAATATAATTTTTTTTTCTTTTTTGTTTTCGCGTCACGTAGGTGCTCCGAAGCGCGACAAATAGAGACAGGAAACGCGTGTCCACTGGACCAGGTATCCTTACTGGAAGCTTCCACTTTCACGCAGAGGAAATGAGCTCTCGCTTCTTCCGTTCCTATACCTAGGGAAAAATGGTTACAAGGGTGCGTCGCACGACGACGCAAACGCACACGCGTGCGCGCACGTGCTACGTATGCACACATACATGTATGCACGCATACAACTCTCTTCGTAGACGCGAATAAAAAGCGAACGAAAATAGCCGATTCGCCCTGGTACGGCTCGAATTTTTCACTCGACCGGCCATATAAAATTACTTCGCTGCATTAAGCGAACTGACTAACTTTAAAATAACGCGAGCCTTGTGTATCGTGTTTCGCGACAGAACGGAGGAAGAGAGATAGAGAGAGATAGAGAGAGAGAGAGAGAAAGAAGAAGTGGGGGGTAAAATAGGTTGCAGCTAGAAAGCGTAGCATGCATGTCCAGAAATAAAAAAAAAAAGGAAGGAACTAAAAAATACATTAATATGTTTCGCTTTACGTTCAAGCAAGGATTGAAAACTGATCATGAGAAAAGGAAAAAAGGAAGAAAAATATTATCAAACGAAGAGTCAAATATAAAAATGATTGGATTAAAATGAAAATGAAAATGAAAATGAAGAGAAACGAGAAAGAAAAAAAAGAGAGAGAGAGAGAAAGGAAAAAGAAAAGGGAAGAGAGAAAGAAAAGCGAGGGAAAAGATTTGAGTAACATCTCTTTTCGATTTTTGGTCGAGATGAAGATCGATAAGGCTTATCGAGACGAGCATACGAAGCGTAGAAGAAAGAGAGAGAGAGAGAGAGAGAGAGAGAGAATAAAAGAGAGGTAAAGGGAGTGGGGAAATGGTCAAGGGACCGATGAGTTCGACGGAGCGAGTAGACTTAACTGGAAGCTTCCACGTTCGTAGAGGAAACGCGTCCGTCCTTCCTTCCGTTCTTCCGTGTGTCGGAGAGAAAAGGGAGAAAGAGTGCGATGGATATCGAAAAGCATCGATGTGCATGTTGAAAGATCGGAAGAGAGTGGGAGAGATCGAAAGACAAAGGAGAAAGGGTCAGGTTGATGATAGAGAAAGGGAAGGAGAAGGAAAAAAGACTGCTGGTAGGAGAAACGTGTAAGAGAGAAAGAAAGAGAAAGAGGGAGGGAATGAGGAACGATACCTGTGCGACTGTCTGTTGTCCGGATGTCCGTTGTTTTGTTAGAATCACGTATCCGTATGGTTTTACGCGGCCCTATATCGGCACGTTAGCGTCGTTGACACGTCGTCGTCGTCATCGTCGTAGTCGTAGTCGTCTAACGCCAGGAACCGATCCAGGATGTGAGCCGTAACTGGGAGGATATGAGGAGAAGGCCGGGTGAGAGAGGGGTAGGTAATAGCGTTGATCAGAATGGGAGGACAGCCCGAGCTTGAGTGGCTACCAGGAACGTGTAGGTTCGAAAGGTGTGGAACAACGTGTTCCGCCCTTTCCAAACACGCGTCATTGTTTCGTGGAAACAGGAAATGATATATTAATTGATTCGTTTCTGTTTCTCTCTCCCTCTCTCTCTCTTTCTCATTTTTAATGACCATCATCATAGTAGACAGTCCAGTTTGAAGTCTATAGGGGTTTAGTTTTTGCTGATTTTGGAGAACAAACGATCCATGTGAACGTTCGAAAAATTGCCAGTTTACAGACTCTCTTTTTCTTCCTCTCTCTCTTTCTATCCCTCTCTGTCTGTCTATCTCTGTTTCTTCTTTTCTTCCCTTTTCAGTCTCTAGCCTGGTTAATATCCACCAAAATCGAAAGAATCGAACGTTTTCGTCGCTATGTTCGAATTACGGACCAATGAATGTGAGAATGAATGAGCGACAGTAGGAAAATGGGGAGAAACGAGAAAAAATGTTTCTACGTTACGATGATGAAGGAGAACGATAACGACGATGACAACATAAGCATACTCCATGAGTGTGCGTGCTTCGGATTCCCGCGTGATTCTCTCTCCGTCTATCTCCCAGAAAATTATACCAAAGCATGCGCCTATGTATACTTTCTACTTTGTCAATATTATTATGTCGCTTACTGTTTTGCGAAAGTTGCGTGCAAAAAGCATTTCTCGTATGGCGATACGAGGGAAAAACGTTTGCATAAAGAATAGAGAGTATATTCAGTCACTCGATCTTTAATAGAGGAACATTTCAAAAATTTTTTTAACGAGAAGCATAACGAGAAAAAACATCTTTCGTTCGAAAGAAAATTAAATAAGAAATTCGGATTGGTCAACAAGAACTTTCTCGAGTGTTTGATTTTACAAAGGATATTCTAAAGACTCTTATCTACGATTCATAATCACGAAGATAAGCCGTTCCGATCAAACGTAAAAGACTCGTTACAATCTGAAGGAAAGATCGAGACACAAATAGAAATTGATAGAGAACGAAACTCATCTTACCTTCTTATGACGAGAAAACAAATCGTCCGCTTCGAGCAGCGTTTTTTCTTTTCTCTTCTTTTTTCACCGTGAGAGTATAACCCGAAAGAAGACCTCCTTGCGAATGATAATCCCTTGCCGAGGGAACAAAAGTATCGACGACGACGACGACGACGACGACGACGAAAGCTACAGACACTATTTTCTCCCCTTCGCTCGACGCAAACTTCCTTCCCTGGGCTTACTTATACTTTCAGACGATTATCGTCGGCGTCTACTTTCACGTCGTCTAATTGATCCGAGAGAGAAAGAAAGAGAGAGAGAGAGAGAGAGAGAGAGAGAGAGAGAGAGAAAGAGAGAGAGAAACGCGAAAGGGGTCGTGAATTGACTCGATGAAATATTTAGTCGTTCACCGCTCGGGAGAGACTTTTTTCTTCGCATAATCGCTTATTCATGCGGTTTCCTTTAAATCTCAATAATCCATTGTTCGGCCACGCTTCTCTAAATATTAATTAAAAAATTATAGAACGAAGTTGTCCGGCTCATTACCGATTACGGTAAGAACGCGCTATCTTCTCTTTTAATAAAAGAAAGAAAAAATCGAGATAATGAAGAATCGATTAATTAAAATTAAATTCGAACCCTCTTATCTTTCTTTCTTACGATATTAAATAAACGAAAGAATAAGAAGCAAAAGCAGGAATATCAAAATGGAAAAGTATAAAGTTGCTAAATATAAAAGATACAAATATAGAAATAGGGTAAGAGATATATGAGTGCGAGATATAGAATGAGACAGAACGAAAGACAAGAGTATCGACAAGAGGATACTTCGTTTCCATCGTCGTAAACTGGACCAGAGGCAGAACTTAAGGCAGTAAAGGGCGGTCGTAATACACGTAAGCCGACATAACGAGCCGCTGTATCACATAACAAAGTATTATAAAAGCATTTTATTGTTTGCGGGGAAAAGCTCCGCTCGCCTACGGCTTTTGCATCCGCGAACATTCGAAACGTATTACGTGTTTATGCGTTCCTTCACGCTTCGAACTTTGTGACGACGTGACGGCAACAATTTTCAGCGAAAAGGAAAAATATAGATAGACAGATGAATATATTTATTATACGCGAGAGAGAGAGAGAGAGAGAGAGAGAGAGAGAGAGAAAGAAAAGAGAGAGAGGGAGAGAGAGAGAGAGAGAGAGAGAGAGAGAGAGAAATGATCGAACTTTCCCAGAATTCAGTACTATGTTTGGATTATTCGAATGAATTGGCTTAAATTTAGTTTTCATTATTTCTCTTAATAAGTTTTTAACGAAAAGACGAAAAGACGAATTGTGAAGTAATTAAATAAAATTGAGTTAACAGCTTTATATTCTTCTCGCATCGTATGAAAAAAGGAAAACGAGAATCAACTCGGATAGTATAACTACTGATAATTTTCTTCGTCTGCGAGAGATAGATACGCTGTTAACGAATAACGTTAATCATCATAACTGTGAATAATACCTTAAGTATAACGTTTCTCTTTAATTGTTATAAAGAGAAAAAAATGAAACGTAACTCGAATAAAACATAATTGCTTCGTTCGAATTTCTTAAAAAATATATAATGAAAAGTCGACAATTTCTTGAAATGGATCTTTCCGTAGTCGTGGCAACGAGTATGCAAAGGAAACGTCGGTTAATTAAAAAAGGTAACTTCTCTCTCTCTCTCTCTCTCTCTCTCTCTCTATTACTCTTACTCTTCGGTCTCTCTTCTCTCTTCGGTCAGGAGACGTAATATTAATTATAGCTAAACGCCGTAAAAGTTTCTCGTTGCGGTAGGCGGAAAGCAGGAGCGGCGTGCATCAAGACTTATTAAAGCGATCCTTAAAAAGAATCTCCATAAATTTCAAACGTATCGCGCATTCACGCTGGCAACTCGTCGGTTTCTTTTTAATAATACGACGACGAAGGAAAAGTAAAGTGCATGCGCGCGGGACTCGACGGTCTCTCTCTCTCTCTCTCTCTCTCTCTCGCTTTCTCTCTCTTTCTCTATCTCTTTCTCTCAGTCTCTCTCGCTCTCTCATTCTCTCTCTCTCGAGACACCGGGAAGATAAAATCCGTATGCAGTCGGCTCACCTATGCAAAAAGCGCGGTATTTAGCGAGACTCGCAAATATATACGCGAATACTCGCTAAAGGGTAAAAGGAGTCGTATCCGCCACGGAAACGCACAATGGCCCGCGCGCGCGCAATTACGAGCGCACACACGGCCTCGATAAGAGTGTAGATATATATATATATATACATACACGTGCGTGTATTCTCCCATCTCTTTCTCTCTCTCTCTCTCTTTCTATCTCCCTTTCCTTTTTCTCCCTCCCTTTCCTTTCTTCGACCTTTCTCTCTTTCTCTTCGTTACGTGAATCTGCAACAAGTTTGCCAGATAGTGTATATGTATATGTTGTATGTATGTCTCTCTACATGCGTCTGTATATGTGTATATCTGTACATATTTATGCGAGTCACTACATATATATATATATATATATATATATATATATATATATATATATAATATACACACATATATATATCACGTAAACACAGTTATGAGCACAGCTAAGAACCGCTATCTCTACGATGGCGCTACTACTAATTAGGTAAATGCTCATTATTAATCAGTTAAGCTTTCGAATATGCACTGACGTTAAAGTTGCTGGCCTGGCAACTTTTCACAGATGAATTATACATACAACACAAATATTTGTTTTAACGTTATTACTTGTCGATTCATTCGATCGATTTAATTTAACAAAAATGAAAAGAAAAGAAAAAAGAAAAGAAGAAAAAACGAAACGATATCATAAGTATTTAGATTTATATCGAAACTTTCATCAAATACCGCTAAATAAGTGATCGACGTGATCGCTCACACGGGAAAAAATCTATAGAATCAACTTGTAAGAAGATACCGAAAGATTTCTTGTTCTTCGTTGCAAGTGTCTTGACCAAGGAAGAGAAGAAAGGCTAAGGAGAAGAGTCCGACAAGTGGGTTCTCCTTGAGCTGGAGACGCGATAGGGGTGAGAGCGGAGATTCGAAAGTGAGAGAGAAAGAGAGAGAGAGAGAGAGAAGATGCGCGTACGTGTATATCTGTGAGAGAAAGAGAGCGAGAGAGAGGGAGAAAGGGAAGGCGAGATTATGGCTGCGAGCTTGCCGATAGACGATGGCCAGGGACGAAGAGGGGTAACTCAAGACAAGTCTAAGTGAGTCTTCCGGCCGACAGGCAATGATAGCCCTGAGAACTGAGCTGACCCCCGGATATGTGTTGCGCATATATGTGGGGACACAGAGACGCGGACGAGGTCTCAACGTGTCACAACATTTTCTTCGTCTCTCTCTCTCTCTCTCTCTCTCTCTCTCTCGACAATGAAACCTTTAATAGCTCATTTCATAAATCGTGGATCATTCGATCGTAAGATTCTTGTATATATTTATAAAGAAACTTGTTATCTATCACGCATTTATATTTATCTTTTGTAATTAAATTTTGAAACAGATCGTTTTTAAATGAAAATTAATTTAACAATATATTGATATACGAGAAGGTATAAATCACATGTATGATATACATACGTATTCATATTTTTAATTTCGTAAATATAAGAGTAACATAATAAAGAACGATTTTCTTGAAGAATCTTAATAGAATATAGACCGAAGGAAAACATTAATTTCCACATGGGTAATAGTCGTGATATGTAAAAATCGATACGAATTAGGAAGGTATGATGGAACTCCTCTTACCTATCCTTTCTACCACCAAATAATTATACGGCGTGCCTTCGCTAAGACATGGACTACTAATTGTAAGTCGTAAAAACACAGTCCTTGAGATTTTTAACCGGAGGGACGATTAAGGTAAAGATAGCCATTAGCCCGTGATTCTCTAACCTTATTTTAATCGGTCTACTTCGTAATTTTAATTTGCAACGACGACGTTGACGTGGTTCGTACGTGTCATTAATATCCCGTCTCGTAGGTAGGTCTCAACCATTTGCCGCGTCTTACTTACATTCGACTTAAACCTTAATGAGAGTTACACGATAAGTTCGTATACGAACTCGCTTAATGACGTCGAAGGTATCACTTTAAATAGGGAGAAAGAGGGCTAGGATAGCTTCCAAGAGGAAGGTACGAGCGAGCTCTCTCTTTGAGCTACGTAGTACACGTAGCTTGAGAATGGATAGATGGATGGATAGGTAGATAGACGGGATGGATGAATGTGAAACGCGCTCTAAAGAAGTCATTTGTCTTCGTAGCCACTTTGCTTGTCAAATTGCCCGACCTATTATTAACCGCGTAGCTAACATTAGACGTCGTCGGCCAGGATTTAAAGGCACCTTGGCGTTTTAAGCCAATATCCTCTGGCACAAAGGACATCCACGTTCGATGAAGAATACTTTGGTCTTTGCCGTAAACTTTAGCTCCCCCTAAAGGTATTATATACTTCGTTCGGTCATTCTAAAAAAAACTCCAGGGTATTTTAATGACGTGTAATTCAAATGTACGTTTTATCTATTTACTTACAAACGCGAAGAAAGACACGAAACGCGGAAAGGGGTGTTGTCCAGTCTCTTTCTTATTTATTAATTCGGAAATACAGTAAATAATCGCACCATCGAGACCGGACGGCGATCGTGTCATAAATAGCCCTGGTGCTTATAGTTCTTTTCAGGAGACGAGCTCCACTAACCACGTGGTGTTCCAGCAAAAGTTACGTCGTATATCGAAACAATTCGGCGAGAGTTACCTCAGGTCAATAATTCTTCTGTTCTCGCGATCGTCCAGGTGTATCGCCTTCCGTACCATTGTCAACAAGTTCCGGATCTGAGATACCCGCCTACCTCGCTATCTCGGAATATTTTCACTTGGTCTCTCCACTGACCGATCGCGACCAATTAATTACTTTTTTTTCTCCCTCTTTCCCTGTCTCATGCAGTACTGAATAATTCACTGTATTCTGGACAAAGCTTACATTTTCTCTCCCTTTCTTTTCCTCTCTCTCTCGGTTTCCTATATCTCTTCGAATCTCTATCGCGTCTTGTAATTCTTAATTTCCGTAGTCATTTAACGTCGTTCATTCGTTCGCTGGTTCGTTCGTTTTACCATTGCACGTTGTATTTTATCTCGAGAAGAGTCGGCGTTTAATTAACGTGCACATTCGTCTACAAACGATTTTGTTTTGCGATGAACGCGTAGTCCGATAAGTCGTAGATAACGAATTAATGTGAGTAACGACGAGACGAAGGTCATTGAGGAATAAACAGACGCAAGGACTATCGGCTGGACCGTTGCCGCTGATGCTACGTTAGTGATAGTAGATAGGATAGTGTGGTAGTGGACGTAAGGATAGTGGTACTGGTGGTTGTAATGGTGCTGGTAGCGGTGCTGGTAGTGGTGGTGGTGAGTACTTGAGAGAGCTCGCCGTTTCCCTTATTCCTTCAATCAACGTCAGCTGGGGAGGCGAGTCTAGTGTGTACCCTGAGCAAATACTCGCGTGCTCCGCACTAGAGCAGCATAGAGCTCAATGACTACATCATCCACGAAGGTGGTGGTTAGCTAGACGCGCCTTCGCTCCGCACCAGACAGTCATTGAAATCGATTCCTCCCGCGATATAAGCGACCGGCCCGTAAACAGTCGTTAAATCGTCATACGCTCGAATACATCCAAGCTTCCTCCAATTTCATCGTCATTTTTCTCGATGACCGGTGCAACTTCCGTTCCCCTTATTTCGCCGATATTATTCGACGAATCGTATGGTACTCGAAGTTTTTTTGATAGAATCCTCGGGAGTATACATAGAAACTATATCTCAACGCGAAATAAATAAGATCGTAATTTCACGGTTAGGTCGAAATCGATTTCTACCTTCCTATCTCTTTCTTAACTATAAACGAGAAGGTAGTCTATAAACTCTCGACTTCATGTTTTCACTATTCGCGATTCTTTGCAAGTAATGTAAAATCGATTTTTACATATTTGTTATAACTACACTTGTTAATTATATCAATGTATTTATATCGAATTTTATACTGAACTGAACTGAAAGTTATAGATAGACTTAGACAAATACAAAAGAGTTGATCAATCGCAACGTACACGTAAAAGCCGAGTTCGGTTGGAAGAAGTATCGATCGAATCAGTGCAGCTCGAAAGCAAAGCTCCGAACCCTTTCCCTTCTTCCCTTTCCTTCCCTCTCAAAGTTCGTCGAAGGCTCGCGCCTGGAAAGGTCTCGTTAAAGTAGGAAGGAAGAGGACCGGATACGCGGCGGTTACGCATACATCATAGGTCGTCTAAACAAGCTGTTTAGACGACTTCAAGTTAACCCAAATTGACTCAATTGGATTAACCGCTTGCCGTGGCTCACCCGACACTTGGGAACCGGCCCGTACACGCTCGCCGTGTCACCGTATCCGCGAGAGAGACAGTCTTTTGCTTCTCATGCAAATACTCGTGTCGTGCGTTATACACTCATCTCTATCTCTTGTCTCCTTCGCTACTCGTGTTTTTTCTCAATGCCCTTTCCTCTCCCTCTCTCTGTCTCTCTCTCTCTCTCTCTCTTTCTATCTCACTTGCAAATTTAGCTGGTTAGCTGAATTGACTGCGTTTGGGAAAATTGGCTCGTCGCGTTTGCGGAGAAGAGTCTTCGTCTCCCTTTCTCTTTGACGAGTACATGCATATGTGTGAAGAGCTAGAGAGCAAACAAGAGAGAAAGAGAAAGAGAGACTCGTCTTTGGCTGTCCCGTTACGATGTACGAAGAGAGAGTACCCTCTCTCGCGCGCGTCAGTGTGGACCACGAAGAGTCTTCCGCTCCTCGAGCTCAACACACGTGACCCGCTGACGCACGTCGCGTCGTGCCTCCGTGTCCTGTCTCTCATGTCAATTTGTAGCGAGGCGAGGGCCACGGAAGGAAGAGGAGGAGGAGGAGGCGAGAGCCGGAGGCTTACGTCGAAGCGTAGGACATATTGAGGGAGCAAGAGAGAGAGAGAGAGAGAGAGAGAGAGAGAGAGAGGGATTGGATTGGAGTGTCCGTTCCTTGGATGGATACTCGCTTGGACCCTACTATACTTGCCATACTTCTACTATACACCATCTAGCTCTACTACCTACCATCTCCTCTCTCTCTCTCTCTTTCTCTTTATCTCACTCAGTCCCTCTCGATTGGATTCTCTTTATCAGTGCATCCACGAGTAGTATCTGTCTTTCTCTCCTCGTCGCGATATATGGATCGTCGGAAGTCACCTTCCTCATTATCATACCGACCGGCCGTTCGCGCACTCGGACACAGCCTTCATCCTGTGCCCTAGTCACTTACGCCGTGTGGGTGACCAACCCAAGTGCGAGTCGACTCTCGATCTAACGACGGAATCGCTCAGCCGTGGATCGTTCTCGTTCAGCCGAGAACCACTGACCTGGGGGACAAGACGCAAGTCCATTATACTCAATCACTGCGTGATTGGCTCAAACGATCGGACCACCGCTCGCCGCGCGTCGTTCTACGGAGGCTAGCGCGGACACGACGCGTCCTATCGCTTGATAAGTCAAGAAAGAAGATATCTACGTTTGCCTTCTTAGATTTCTCAAAGATCAAGCTTCTTTCGGTTAGACTTTGAGTTTTATTGAGAAAGGCTTACTGCAGCTGACCAGGTGTTTCTCGTTTCTCCTGGAGTCGTTAAAGGTATGTGCCTTGTGGACTCTTTATTTGCTGGACACTTCCTATCTAGAGCACCAATTCAGCTGTCTCGAAGATCACTATCTATTGGTCTATCGTGACTATTCGATTTATGATCTCTTCGAGTAATAAATATCTCTTTAACGCAGTCTAGTTTCGTAAAACTCAGATCAATCTGAAAGAGTTCGTCATGCCTCTCCGAAGACAGAAAAATCTGTTGGCTAACGGCGCAGAGCAGAAGGCTCTCTGGCTCATTGCTCGTTTCTGTTATACTTTTCGAAATGAGAACTTTCGTTCGCTCCCACGGATAGCCACGCGTACACACAGAGAAAGAACTTTGGCAATTGAATATAATTAAGTAATCTGAGGCGCCCGACGATATCCACGACACGAAAGTCGTCGTCGTCGCAAAAACTGGAAAGCGTGTTGGCCATGTGCCACAAGGAGACTTCGCCTCGAAACGCCAACAATAATAATGCCCGTAATCCTGGACGCTTTTGCTTGCCAATATGCCGCGGACGTATCTACATAACTACCTCGAAAACTAGCCCGTGGCCAATAAATGAGAAGGAAAGCCTTTGGAAATTCGTCGTTAAGCTACCCTCCGTCTCTTCTTCCTCGTTCCTACTTGCTCCACTCACGAATCTGGGACTCTTGACGTTACCGTCCTTTCTCCATCTCTTTACCAATCCTTTCTTTGCTGGAGAAAAAAAAAGATAAATGTGAGTACATACGTACCGGAAAGAATTACGTGGGAGAAGAAAAAAAAAAGAAAAGAAAAAACAAAAGAAAAAGATTAACAACTGCGCACATAAAAAGGTAATTCGTGTCTACATAGTCGACCTTTAATTAAACCGTGTTTTAAAAAAAAGATAAAAGAATATTTCTTCGTTGCATATCGTACGATCGTATAAAATCGAGGAACGAAGAAAGTAGAAAGGAAACGACGACCGTTACGCAAAGCTGGCACGAGTCAAACAGTAGATACTGGTTGCTCGTGCGACTCTTAAGACGTTGGGAGGGGATCCCAAGTTGATGAGCTAAGACGTTGGAGGGTGCAGTCGGTGGGGTTCCAACAATGGCAACAAGAAGCCGAAACGTCGGTTACGCCTCGAAACGGCAGCTGGCACGCGCGACTTCCAAGTCGTCTAAGAAGTTTTCTCTCTCTACCGTCTTCTCCCTTCTCCTTAGACTCACCTCTCACCCCAAGGAGTTCCTTCGAGGGGGAAAACGCAGTCTCGAGAAGTTACCTTGGTAGGAACCATCTGAGGGATACCTGGACATTTAAAGCGGGGGACGGCACCCAGCTGAACCACCTGAATACTACCGAGGGGGCCTTCTTTACCTTACAGTGGCGTAAAACTCATATTTTTCAACTAAAGATATCTTTCGAAAGAAGATGTTTTTTAAACAAGACATGCGTTTATGGTTACGTACTTATTTCGATTTCCAATCAGTTTTGTACTCGTTTTTCTATACTTTTTTTTACAAACATCGATCTTTTGCAATGACATTATCGATGACTTCTTAATTATATTAGATTAGATATTTTATTAACGATATAATTTCTCTTTCGTTGCGTCAATTTATAACAACATTTAATTAATTCACGATCAATATAATGTATGGCATGAAATGATTTATTTTATACATAGAATATATCATTTTCTTTTAAAGATCTTAAACGATCTAATATTTTGGTAAGTTTATTAAAAGACTACGCCACTGAGGGCAAGGACCGTTGTTCCTACTTCCTTTCCTAAGAGAGGACGAAGGGAGTCGTAAGATTTTTTGTAGCCTTCAATATCAGACGTTAGCGTTTCCCACAGAAGAAATCATGGGAACACGTAGGACCGATCGTGAAAAGTCTTCGGAAAGATTTGCAAGCTTGCCTTGGGAATTCGTTGACCTTGTCTTCCTTCTCTTCTTTTTCTATTCTTTTCCTTATAATATAACTTTCTTCTTTTGTATTCTCTTTTCATTTTTGCATGATTAACTTTTACTCGTAAACAAAATTTGAAGAAAAATATTTTCCATAAAAGTATCGAAGCTTTTCCTTGCTGTTCCATCCAAAAAATATTCTACAAATACTACATTCTTTATTTGATCTTTAAAACGATAGGACAAATTCCCAACGTAAAGTTCGTCATTAAAGTACAGTTCGATTCGCACTCACAGCATACAGGTAGTCGCGTGAATGAATACTGAAATCGAAATGAAAATCGAGGAAAGGTCATGCTCGCGTGCCAGAAATAACACGGCCGTGGCGTTGACCCACATTGTTTTTGAAACGCGATTAAACTCATTGAAAACGACCGAAAGTAAATTAATGGCCATAGGCCGCGTAACCACGAAAAGCGAGGCAAAAAGCGAAACAAATTTAACGAGCTGTGAATTATGAAAATCGGTGACAGGCCGACGCTTTTAAATACTCTCTCTCTCTTTCCCTCTCTCTCATTCTCTCTCTCTCTCTCTCTCTCTCTCTCTCGGCCTCCTCTCCGCCCCGTTCATCGGGCGCCAATCGGCACCCCATTACTCTCTTTCCCACCCTCACCTCCTCATCAGAGTTTGGTTTGGGCGCGTGCCAGTAAATCGAAACGATTCAAATGCAAAATAATAATAAAACAGCGGGTTCTGTCGATGGCCCGTGGTAGGTAGTCGTGATGCTGGTGGTGGTCGGAGGTAAGGGGAGGCGGGGTTGAGAGCGCATTAACGCAATTAACCTCCAATTAATAACACATCAATTGACACCCGGTCAACTTGTTGCATCGGAGCAGCCCGATAATATGCTGAACGCGTGTGAGAACTCAATGTGTACGTACACAAAGGGGGTGGTGTGTGGGTACGCGAACGTGTCTCTCTGCGTATAGAGAGCTGGATACGTAGGCGTTAGGCACGTAGACACATACACACATACGTACCTATGTACGTGTACGACGAGTCAATGTACATATGTAAGTGGAGGCGTCGTCCTTCGTAGTCGCGAGTGCATGCCGAGAGCGAGGGTTGCGTTTACCCACATAGAGGATAATAAAGAGACGAATGTTAGAATAATTTCGTAACAAGGGGAAAGAAAAAAGCAACGATGCATGGCGGCGTTCTATAAGGTAAAATGTGAAAGACGGAAGAGTCCACGAAGTTACCACCGACGGACATGGACTGATGACCATTGTACAGTTCCCATGCAACCCCCTGCGAACACTCTCACCGTATGATATCTACTAGAGGGAAAAAGACAGAGTAAAATTCCGATGCACATGCCGTTGCCATGTTACCCCGATGACGACGACGACGACGACGACGACGACGACGACACCATGTGGGGTACGCACGCCACATGTGATGCTTCGATACGGAAAACACCACCTTGCCCAGCACTCCTATACCTACTCTTGGGAGTAGGAGGAAAGAGAAAAATCGAAAAATATAATCGTCTCTTCTCTCGTTAACGACGCTTCTTTCCTTCCCTTTCTCTGGTTACACCACCCTCATACCACCCTGTATCGTTCACAATCGCCATTTAAGGATACCGTCGCGCATCGATCGCATTATCTTAATGTCTCCCGATATTAACCGAGCGAATCGGTGATGCGTCGCGATCATTAAACGTTTAATAGAAATGCTGCATTCGTTCGCGAGAAAGATAAAGCAACAGAGCGTGGTAACGACCGTCAGTCTCTCGCGAGACGGGATACATCAAAATCGGTGATGGAAATTACTAGGAATTTTAGTAACAACCTTTTATGAATATCACCGAACCGATCGAAATTATCGGCGTATCGTATTGTTTGGCGACTGCTAGTCGGAAATTCGCTTCTCCTTCAGCGCCCTGTTGACGGCGTTAGGCGCGTTGTGTGTACGTACCGAGGACTGTAATGCTTCGGGCATATATAACACGCACACGATATCCGATCACTGTAAAACACGAAGAACGGATTGCATGTGAACCTGTTCTCGGTTTTAGCGATCGATGATAAAGAGATTAATGAACGCCTTCCACGAGTCGGTACTTTTGTTCGACGGGTCTCCTCCTTAATTACCCGAGGTGTTGTAGCTAAAAGTTATCAGGCTCGATAGTTCCGAACAATAGCTATACTCTACGGGCCAGTCCGCGAATTTTCCTAAAGCGAATTGTAAAAGCACGTTTATACCTACTCGACACGGTTGCCTCTCACCCAACTTTTAACTTTAACTTCAACAAGCTCGCTTCGATGGATCACCTCTACCTGCCGCCATTTCTTCTTTCTTTTTTTCTTTTTTTTTCGCCTACTATTTTATCGAGGAACCCTACCACCATAGTCACCGCAATCACCCTTCGAAATCAAGTCACCTGCTTAAACGGTAAATGTCGCATGACGCACAGGAAGTGGTTGTTGGTGGCTCATCGTATGGTCTCGACACTATCTAAGCTTGTTACTAACGAAGAAAATTAAAACAAAATACAGACGAATCTTTCGAACGTTTCCTGTCAAAAATGTCTTCTACTTGAAGCATAGTCTGGTTCTAAAAGATTGAAAATATTTCTTCCTAACTAAATAAGCTCGATTCGATCAACGTGCATGAATATACATCCGAACGAGGTAGACATACGATCAGCGTAATTAACTCGACGTATATACTTTGAAATCGACGAAATGTGGGAGAGTTCCTGAAGCCATTTCCGGTCAGGGTACCGGCACCTCTTTTTGTTCTGCTCGTCTCACGCATGGCGGCACACGGGGAAGTAGCGTTTAAAAGTAGGAAGAACAGAAGTTCCTGTGACCCCCCTCGAAGCTCTCCCTTCTTTTTACCATACGCGCCTAGGTACGAGACTCTTGTAGACGTTATCGAGTCCGAGACCATATGTTATCTTTTGAGTAAGCAATTTGCGAATGTCCCTATCTTATCCTCTTTGCATCCTTCTTCTGAATAATGCCAACGAATATGTATATTCCTCGCTCTTCTTCGACGCGCATGTAAAAGTAGTGTAACTAGTCATAATTGAACGCTTGCGTAATACCAATTTAAATGTGCGACAAGAGGCACGCAAGATTATTCACGGTACAAAAAGCAGTTGGGTCTGCGTATCGGTTCTAAGAAGATCAATTCGGAATTAATTATAAGAAGATTAACGGGATTAATTAAAAAGTAATTGAATAGATAGAATCCTTAAATCGAAGCAATGAAAACGTTTTCGGCTGTTATTTGAAAGAAAATTATATTTTCAACAGAGATCTGTTGGTTTCACGAATCTACTTATGGGGAAAAAAAGAAATCTAATTAAGAGTTGATGTCTAGTATAAAAGATATACGGTAGTAGATTATTTCGAAGTCTTTCATTGACAAAAATTACTTTTGAAAAATTATTCATTGAGAAGATAAACATTTCTTCCCAAAGATACGAATATTTCGTTTCGCGTGCTCCGTATTTGCGGAATTTTTTTTCTAAGGTTTCCCATTCGTTACAGCAAAGCGATAGGCATGTATATTACGCGCACGCATTCCTATCACCACACCCTGTCGATTTATCGAGACGAGTACTCGCGCATCCTCGAACGAAGGCGGTTGGTGCGTAAGCGCGAACTATGGAATATGTCGGCCTATTGAGCGCAGGTGCTTTAAGCTGCTCAGCTGTTGCTTCGGAGCTCACGTACGTGATACATACAGAGCGCCTACGGCGTCGTGTTAGTTTCTACACGGAGTTGTCACATTAGACCATGTGTGTACAAGCTGCTTGCGTTTACGCACTTATACGCATCATCGATTCAACCACAAGAGTAACAGAAAGAGAAAGTAAATGATGAAACCGTTTCAACGTCGTACGTGTTGAATGTTAAAAAATGGAAACTAAAGTGGCAAAGAATCATTGTTACGAATACTTTTCAAAATACTTAGTTTTGTCGTTTTTGTCGAACGTAACATAAAACATAGATAATACGAGATACTTTTATAAAAAGTGAATTCCTTCCTGTCTGACCTATTGAACCCGACGAAATGCATTTTATTTTTAGTATAGTTTCCTGACTAATACGAGGAAAAAGAATAGATCGACGCACGTGCATAGGATCGCAAATAGACAAGAAGTATATAGTCGTGAATGTCGTCGAGGAAAGTTAGAAATGGAAGTGTGTAGTTATAAATATAGATACTCCTAGAACGATTCACGATGAGCGTGGCATTAATTATTTTTTTCGTGCCCCTTTCTTCGGGGGCGAGCATCGAGCATCGACCGACGACGACGACAAAGACGCATGAAGAGTCGAGTCGACTAACGTAAGCTACTTATGCTACAACGAATAAGATATTCAAAGCGAGCAATTTTCTTATGACCGCGACTCCCAGGCGCTTTCTCTCATTCTGTTCTCCTCTTCTTCGGTGTTTAGAATTTTTCTACGATGCCCCAAGGGACGTCTTCTTTTTTTTTTCTTCACTGGTCTTCGTATTTTTAAACGATCACTGCCACTGGTTACTCCCTACCCCCTTTTTGTTCGCGATCGTACGTTGAACCGACATAACTTATCGATTGATGGCTCGGTTGCGTGAAAAAGAAGAAATATATTATCTTAAAGTTCGACGACCGCGACCGGTCGGTTAGCTTTAAAGATTCTTACGAATTCGAAAGGAAAATTACGGGAATCGTCTATAGCCGCGTGTAACGGCTGTCAGACGTTGTTTCCGCAAATACTTTCTTTCGTTGGAAAGAAAGAGAGAGAAAGAGAGAGAGAGAGAGAGAGAGAAAGAGAGAAAGAGAGAAAGAGAGAGAGAGAGAGAGAGAGAGAGAATGAAAGAAAAAGAGGGAAGGGGAAAGAGGTAGAGAGAGGGAAAGCGAGAGATCGGCCGAAATAAAGTATACGTTTCTATTATGGTACGGATCGATCGTTCGTAGGAGAGATCGTATTCGAGTCGAATATACCTACTCTTGGATAATACGCATATATAAACTCTCGTTCCTTTGACTTTCAGACGGATAGAGGAACCGCAGCAGGGAAAATCGAGACGAGGGAGCGAGGGGCACCCAGCCCTTTGGCGAGTTCGAAGGATGCAGCTCCCAGGCGGGAGCACGAGAATTCCGCCCGCGAGAGCTCCGGCCTCCTCCGTTCGATCGGTGATCATCAACAGCAACAACATTTACAGTACCAGAAGCAGCAACAACGGCAGCATCAAGAGCAGCAACGAAAGCACGACGATAAACGACAGCGAATGCGTATGTGGTAGCATAATCGGCAACAGCAATAGCACCGACAAAAGCAGTAACAATAACGATAAGAAGATTAAGAAGAATAACAATAAGAACGAGACGTGCAAGGGTAGCAGGAAAAACTGCAGCGATAAAAACTTGAACGGAAGAAGAAGCGGCGTTGCAGGTCGTTTTTATCGTCGTAGCGAGAACGCCGATAAAGAAAGGAACGGCAGCGTTGGAAACGGACGGAAGAGTCGAGCAGTGAAGGAGAGACATCATCTCGTGGCGGCTACTACGAGGACGAACCGCCGACACCGAGTCACGAAGCATCCCCAGGTGTTATTGGCGTCAGCCCCACGGCGGAAAGTGCGGGGCGAGGAATAGTAAAAAGAAAACCAAGGGGAAGCGAGAAACGACGGAAGAGGAGGAAGAAGAAGAAGAGGAAGAAGGTGAGGAAGAAAGAGACGAGGAGGAAGTCAAAGTCGTCCGGCGGGAAGGAGCAGAAGGGTGCCGGCCTCGTCGACGTTGTCGACGGCGGCGGCGGTGGAGGAGGAGGAGGAGGAAGAGGAGAAGAAGGAGAAGGAGGCGAAGGAGAAGGAAAAAGCGAAGGAGGAGGAAGAAGAGGAGGCGACGGAGGAGGAGGAGGAAGACAAAGAGGAGGAAGGAGAAAAGGAGGCAACGAAGGCGAAGGCGAAGGTGGTGGAGAGGGAAGGCAGCCGCCGACTCAGCTAGTAGTAGTAGTAGCAGTGGGGATCGCGCGCGTCGGAAGGAACGAGAGAAGGAGAAGGAGAAGAGTCGTCGGTGGTAGGGGAAAGCGAGAGTGCAGAGAAGCAGAGGCAGCGCGCTGAGCCACGAGGGGGCTATTCGAGCGAGAAGGGGAGGGGTGGCAAGGAGCCCTGGCGGGGAGGGGACGCGGAGGCCTTCGGGGGGCCGACCAACCAGACGGCCGATGATGTCATCGGAGGAGGAGACCGAGTGTTTCGCCCTCTACGGAGCAACCACGGAAAGCAAGCAACAGCAACTCCTGAAGAAGCAGAAGCGCACCAGACAGCGCGTGGACGCCGGCGAGCCACGCAACAGCTACTCGAGCATACCGAACTTTAGCTCCCGGCCATCCTTCCTCGGCGGTGGTCTGTACGGCTCGATCTTCAGTGGTAGCGGGCCGACGTCGCATCAGCAACAACAACAACAACAGCAGCAGCAGCAACAACAACAACATCAACAGCAGCAGCAGCAGCAACAACAACAACAACAGCCACAGCTCCATCAACATCACCACCAGTCACAGCAGCAACAGCAGGCTGGAGCGGCTGGTAGTCAAGGTCACTTGGGTGCAGCGACGACGGGTCCTACAACCCAAAAGCATTCCGCCCACTTCGGCTTCTTCGGGGCATCGGGCTTCGGCCCCGCCAAGATGCTGAACGAATTACTCGGACGGCAGGTCAAGCAGGCCAGTGACGCCGGCGGTTCGCCGCCAGAGGGCGGACACGGGATGACCGGTGCCGGCATGGATCCAAACGCGAACCTCCAACCGGGGGCAGTCGTCAATTGCGACGACCCCGCCACAGCCGAGTTAACGCAACACATGCTCCGCGACATTCTCCAGGGTCGAAAGTTGCCCGCCCTTTCCGTGCAAGAGCAACCAAACAACAACAACAGTATACATAGCAACAATAATAACAATACCACCGCGGATATCCTCAAGTCCCAGCAACAGCATCAGCAAAGTCCCCAACAACAGCATCAGCAGAACAGTGATAGTGCGCGCAGTGGAACAGTGCAGAGTGGCGGAGAGGAAAGTGGTGATGGCAATAATGTCCTCGTGAATAGCACGAACCACAGTGATCGTGATACGGTGATGCCTGCTGACGCGGAGGATAGCGCCGAGGACGCCGCCTCCACGGCACGTGCCATGGAGGAGGCATTCGCTGAGGTAGGCATCGAGCCCGGTACCAATCTCGATGGCTCCGATTGCGATCAGAGCTTACCGCCCAGTCCCACGGCTCCGAGGTCGGCCTCGGTATCGGTTAAGGAGGAAATTCAGGACTCTTTGAACATCAAGCGTAGTCCTAGCCATTCTCCTTGCCCGATCATACCTAAAACCGAGACGAGCTCTCCTACGACGGAGTTGAAGCGCGCTCGGGTGGAAAACATTGTTAGCACGATGCGCAGTAGCCCCGCGCTTCAGCCTACTCCGGTAAACGGTTGTAAGAAGCGAAAGCTCTATCAGCCGCAGCAACAAACCGTGCACCATGTTCTCCAGCACGGTATCAATGACACTATGATGGACGACGAGGAGGAAAGCGAGGAAGAAGATGATCAATCGACGATAAAGCAAAAACGAAAGCAGAAGGCCTCTCTGAAGAGTCAGCTCAAGATAATGCACGAGCAACTCGCGGAGATGCAAGCAAAGTATTTGGAACTTTCGAGCAAGGTGGAGCATGACACGAGTGAGAGCAGCGACGCACCCGCCAGTCCGCAGCAACTACCCGAACCACCCCCTAGACCACCGAGACCTCACCCACCGGCGTTCAACGGCCTCCAGACTCTTCCGCCCGACCATCCGCATGCCGCGGCAGCCGCCATGTACCACATGGGTCATAAACTGTACCTCGGACATCAGCAGTCCGCACTCGAAAGGATGAAGCAGCATCAGGAGGCGACCGTGAGACAGCAACAACAGCAGCAACAACAACAGCAGCAACAGGTGCAACAACAGCAGCAGCAGCAACAGCAGCAGCAGCAGCAGCAGCAGCAACAGCACCAGCGACAAAGTTCTCCACAACCGCCTAGTCAAGCGCAGCAACCGAATCAGAGCAATACCGGACCGTCCACGCCGCAAACGCCACAACAGCTGACCAGCAGCAGCACGTCCCTGCAACAGAAGGACTTCCAAGAAAGGTTAAACGTCTTCAGGGGCGCAGCTGCGGCGGCAGGTTCCTCGGGACCACACATCACCGGTGCGGATCTCGAAATTCTGGCGGACATTCTTAAAACGGAAATCTCTTCGTCGTTCGCTAATCTGATCGACAGTATAGTCGCGAGGTTTGTTCAACAAAGGAGGATCGTCGGTAAGCAAAGCGAGGCGGCACAAGTAGCCACCGAGCAGCTGAACAAGGATATCCTGATAGCGACTCAAATGCTCGAAAGGAAATCGCCAAGGACGAAGGTAGTCGACAGGGGAGCTCCACAACCTACCGGTGGCCCAAACGGGCCACGGGGGCCCCTAACCGGTGGGCCCCCTCCAACGCAACCAACGGCTTTTTCCCAAATAGGGCCCATGGCTGGTGGGCACCATGGTCCTCACTCTGGTCCCACAGAAAATAATTTAAATCAGATGAATCAGCTACCCCCACACGTCAGGCCCGTTGGGATGTTTCAGACACCGATGCCGCAAAAAATATACGGCATCGGACCGATGCAGTCGCAACAGCAGCAACAACAGCAACAACAGCAGCAACAACGCGAACAGCAGCAAAGGGAGCAGCAACAACGCGAACAATATTGTAATCTGAGGAACGACGAGAGGGAAGTCAGGGATTCGGAACAGAACGAGGCTCTCTCCCTCGTCATGACACCGAAGAAAAGGCGCCAAAAGGTATTCTCACACTTTCTTTGGGTTTCGAGTGTCGGTTACGTTAGATCTGAACTCATCTAAATCTCGATTCATATCTATGTACCTACAAAATTGCAATACGATGGGATAATTCAGGTATAAGACACCGTTTGGTGGGTTTCGTGAGTTAGACGTAGAACCAAATATGGCTTTCGGATGTTTAACATAATAAGAGATTTCAATAGGTGTCCGGAGACCTAAGAAATGTAGCTCATTTTTAAATTTTACGTAAGGGAAGATCAATGAGCATCGTTTTTCAGGTAACCGATACGAGAATCACACCAAGGACTGTATCAAGAATTCTTGCGCAGGAGGGCAACGGATCTCAAGGAGGCAGTGAAAGTCCTCCGCCAGCTCCACCACCGAGACCTTACCACGCGCCACCACCAATGCTGCCAGTGTCCCTGCCAACAAGCGTAGCGATACCAAACCCGAGCCTTCACGAAAGTCAGGTGTTCTCGCCGTACTCGCCGTTCTTCCCGGGAATCAACACCCCACGTGGGGGCCATGCAGGTCAGGTACCAGCAGCGGGATCGCATCAGTTGCCTGCGAGTCCTCCAAGTGGACGTGTAGAACTCAGGGATTCACCTCCACTTTCGCATGCCCCGGCCATGTTGCATCCTGTTTTACTCGCGGCTGCACAACACGGTAGTCCGGAATATGGACACCTAAGGATGGACAACAACGACCGTGTTAGTGATTGCAACTCCGGAGACATCGGCTACGACGGAATTCAGCCTACAATATCCTTTTTTAATACTACGTAAAAAAGCATTACTTTTTTTCCTTCGATCAAACTGTATCGATCAATTGTATTCGGTTGCTAAACCGATAGAGATTAGAGAATCTATTGCATGCAGTTGTATACCGCGAGTATTACTTCGGTAGATACATACGAAATAAATGATAATTCGTGGCAAGTGCGAAGGAAAGTTAGGACTTGAAAATGTACGAGATACGACTGAAAAGCCTCACGACGCTTAGGGATATTTTTTGTGGCGGAGATAGGAGGAGTGAACTAGAGGGTGAGTTTCGTTGAACGCGAAAACTTTGAAACGCGGCAGCGAGTTTTTGAGAGAAAGAACTCGTTCGCTCGCAAGGAGAAGAGCAGTCGCCGTGATGCTGAGATAGGTAGGAGGGAGGGATCGGAAAGAACGTGAGCTAGCTAGCTAGAAAGTGAGTGGGGAGAGAGAAGAAGAGAAAGCAACAAGAGTGGGAGACAGAGAGAAGGAGAGAGAGAGAGAGTGAGACAGAGAGATGGAGGAAAGAGGGAGGACTCGGACGAATGTTAGATTAGTTTGCCACGGAGTTAGGCTAATGTTGGATGCACCTACGAGTAGAGTTTGTCCGGCAACAACGCGCCAAGCCGAAAGTTCTTTGCCTACTACTCGGTCTGCCCTCAGCCTCGAGTCTCACCCAACTTCGCAAGCCAATAATCTGTCCCGTAATTTCGGAATTCAACCACGGAAACGAGCTGGAGGTGGAAGAGGCAAAGGAGGAGGTGCTCCGCGAACTTCCCATCGCGAGCGTCTCTTCGACTTATCGTAGATAATCCTCTTCTCTCTCTCTCTCTCTCTCTTTCTCTATGTCTATTTCTCTATCTCTCTCTTCCTAGAATCGAGATTACGAAAGTCGACCAACTCAGTTTCTCCATGTATCTCGGTTCTTTCGACTTCAATCGAGTTTCCTCCTTCTTCCTAGCTCCGTGTTATCGCTATAACGTTCCTGACTAGTAGCCGACAACCTCCGCTCGCGCGTTGAAATCTTCGAGGAAACGCGATAGCCCGTAACGGTTTAGTAAGTATACGTCTTGCCTAGTGAGTCTCGGTAACGAAGGGAGCATTCGACGATAACTTCGTAGAAAAGATAACTTAAGATAAAGATACAGAAGAAAATTAAAGTGTCTATTCCGTAATAACACTTAACATAATTAAGTGTATATATATATATACATATATATATATGTATATTATCATCGTTAGACTTTACGCGGTCGAGGTTAGTTCTATGTATAAAAGAGGAAGAAATTTTAAACCAGGCTTCTATTAAAAACTCTATCGGCCGGCACGCATCCGTGGTCCCGATGATTCTTCTCGGCGCGAGTTTTTCCGCGTCTCTCTTTCAAAGTCTCAAACGATGCACCGCGCGGCCACGGGCTGACCCGATGATACGCTTTAACAGCATAAAAATAGCTATCGTATCCGGCTTCGAAGAGAAAGAGAGAGAGATAAGGCATGTTCCTAGTACGATCGTCGGAAAATGATCAACCAGCGCGAAAAGTTCAGCAGCTCGATTATTGCACATGACTCACCTTGCTTGCAGCCTCGCATCGGCTTCTCAGTTTTTGAAAGAGCTTACGGATCCAGAAAGAGAAAACGAGAAGGGCCGGACGTTGTAGGTGGGAGGCTTGTGTGGGGGCGCGAGAGAACATATACATGTGTGTTTTTGTGTATGTGTGTGCGAGACGATGGTGCATCGTCAGAACTGCAACATCGCCGTGTCGATCCGATCGGCAACACGACGTTCTTTGCCACCTTTTTAGTCGGCCTTTGATGTAAAATCAATGGCGCATTTTTTACCTCTCTCTTTCTCTTTCTCTCCTCTACTCTCTCTCTTTCTTCTCTCTGTGGGGTAGGTCGAGCGCGTCGCATGTATCGTCGTGGCCGTAAGCTCTCTCCTCTCTCTTTCTCTCTCTTGCTCTTTCTCTCTCTCTCTCTCTCTCTCTCTCTCTCTCTCTCTCTCTCTCTCTCTCTCTCGATTCACCCTCGTCTGTAACGTTTCGCCATGGCCTTCGCGCCAAATATATTCGCGACTTCTTCCCTTCGTTCTTCTTGCTCGAGAATTTTCTCCAACAATAAAACTATCCTCCGCAAATTCGATATAAGGATTTATGAAAAATATTAAGCTTGCTGTGGTCGATTAAGGGTTGCTCGGAGTGAAGAATGATCTTCTCGATATCTCATTATCATAATTATATAGAATCTAAAATTTTCTTCTCCGAAGAACAGAATTTAGACGTTGTCTTCTTTCGATTTGATGAGAACTGTTCGCCATGAAGGCCTACTGCCATTACGAATTAGCCGAAAGTTCCTCAAGTAAGATATGCGTCTCCGTGAAAGTTCGAACACAGGGATTAACCGAATAAGAATGCGATGAAACCACATCAAGAGATCCTATTACTGGTAAGGAGTCGGTAAGGCTTCCGTTGAAGATGCGGCCAATCGTAGGTCAACCTCAGCGAGAACGTTAGACCCCTACTACCGCCTACTATGGGGATATACCCACAGTTTGTACGATTTCTAATCCAATTTTATACGAAGAAAACACGATTAAGTTTGAGATATTCTCGTACACGATACAAATTTCTAGAGCTCTACGATCCTTCGACTTACGCGTCTTTGATCACTGATACGGCTCCTACGTCTTTGCGGACACGTTCTTTACTTATATCTAGGTATATGTATTGTAAGAAACACATGTGTAAGATATTTCCTTAACCACGGTGAACTCGTCGACGCTGACGCCGATGCATCTGAGGAAAGCGAAGCTGATGTTCTTCTGGGTAAGGTACCCGTCTTCGGCCGTCCTCAAGATGTACTTCCCCGACATCAAGTTTAATAAAAACAATACAGCGCAGCTGGTCAAGTGGTTCTCCAATTTCCGGTGAGTACAAGTTAACTCATGCATATATATATATATAGTATATAACATTGTCATACTATCGTGATGAATTTGAAGGGAGTTGAAATTAGGTCTTACGTCGTTGCTGGTCCAGTTCCCATGTAGTACGAACGAAAATTAAATCGGAACGTTTCTGAATGTCAAAGGTCTCGATTGGATCCATCGTGGATCCTAACTTCTCGTTCTCGGACATAGTACGAATTTCTTATCTGGAAGGTTCGAATCGAATTTAATCTAAAAGGTTCGGTCTTTTGAACGAAATCATGTAAGACGTCTCTCGTTGGCGAACGTTCCGTGTATGCAAACGAGAACAAGGTTTTCGAGGGCTCGACCACTCCCTTTACAGAAGCGGTCAGAGCCCAAGAGACGAGAGTCACGATGGGTGTGTCCGAATCTTAATTACCATCCCCTAGTAGCAGCTGGGGATAAGTAACGTATCTACACTGCGGCAGGTACGAAGGCGTAGGAGTTTGTAGGTACCGACACATACCGGCCAGTAGGCATTAGCCTGATTATAATTAGGCTGAGTACAGTACAGATCCGAGATATAAGGCGGACGAAGGCCCACACGTGATCTCGGTACTACGTTATTACTATTTTCTTATCGCAAGAATACGCGCCTTTCTGCTCCTCGAAAGCTCATAAGTTTTCCTCTACTTGAATATACTCGTTGTCACGAATTGCTCACCTTGCTTTTACCTTGACAATCGTCTTTTGTAAAAAGTAAAGGAATGAGAAAGATTATCGTACGTGTCGTAATGAAAAGTTCAATCAATGACTAAAATCGATTTATCGTAACTGAGAGCTTATACTTTTTCTTCAAAGGTATATAAGACTAATTTAGTACACGCGATTTGTGAATAAGCTGAACACTAAAACGAAAACGTCCCGATTAGTCTCATGAACTCCGGCAAGGGTGGATAAAAAACACAACTATACTCGTTCTCGTTGTGGTACTTCTACTATCATTTGCATTGAACTTAGCGCTGGTAGAAGCATCAAAATTCGCGAGCAGGAGCTTGTCCGTCTTGTTGCTATACGCCGAGTGGCTTTCTCTTGCATACTCATTCGTTTATCTTTCGGTTCTTTGAAAACATTGTCATAACTGACATAAAAGAGAGAGACAGAGAGAGGGCAAGGGAACGCGTTGTAGAAGTTAGAAATGCCTGGCAAAAATTGCATCACGCTCAGCTTCCGGGACAAGGAACAAAGCTAATTACTAGCTAATATATTTCAAGTAACATTTTCGTCCTGTCGTTTCGTTGCGGCCTGCGGGGTTCGTTCTTTCCTCGTCCGATTCTCTCTCTCTGCCGCTTCTATCCCCACCCTCATTTTCCCTCTCTCTTTCTCTCTATCTGTCTGTCTGTTTGTCTTTTTCTCTCTTTCTCTTTCTCTCTTTCTCTCTTTCTTTCTCTCCTCTCTCTTACACTCTTGTCCGCTTGTTCTCTCTCGTACAATTTTTTTCTAACATGTTCTTCGTATTCCAGCCTTCGAGTATCATGGGAGACAAGGTCTCTTGGTGAGGCACGCGAAAACCTTTAAAATTTCCTCTCTCTCTCTCTTTCTCTCTTTCTCTCTTTTTATCCTTCTTTTTCAAGAGGAAAAAAGAAACGAATAAAAATTCTCGATACAAATGAATTTGTATCTTTTAATGTAATATATATATATTTTTTGCTTGTTTTTATTGATCATTTTTATTAGATTAATTTCTATTAAAAGATTTTCTAAATACCATCTTCCCAGTTTTCCTATTTTCCGAAGTTATAAAGAGAGGAAAAATGCAAGGGTTGTTCGTGTCATCCTCAAAGACAATCCTCGAAAGGTTTCTGGGCACGAACTGACAGTATACCTTGTTTCCTTTTGTGGCTAATCACGTAAGAGTTTAGCTAGACTTTTTCTTGCTCGTTCTCCAGTCGGCGGCGTCGAGCGTGCTCGATCTGATAGCCTAATGCACGGCTTCCTATGCGGAAATACCTCGGCACATTATTCTACGCTCCTACGTGTACACCCTAGCTTCTATCAACTCACCCCTCGACACCCTATGAGCCATCGTTGTACTTTTGTCACGAGAACCGCTTGAAAGCGGCACCAACGACGGCTTTACTTTACGACGCAATGTATCCGATTAGTCCTTCGACTTTTCCACTTTTTCTATCTTTCTTCGTCTATCTGACCAACGTTGATCGACCTTTCGATAAGATTCTCAGCCGAAAGTCGATCCACTCTTTTTAATTTAACATTCATGGATGCTTCTACTAGAACATACTAAAATGGAATATTTTCGAAGCAATGTCTGCAAAATTGGAAATAAAACAAGAAAGATCGAAACTCGATGAATAAGAAAAGAAAGTGAATATTCTATTGATATTGCCCAGTATGGAAGTCGTTTAACAAAAGCGATGACGGAAAAACCTTGGAATCATATCCGTTGTAAGAGAGAAGAAGAGAGGGAGAGGGAAAGAAAGAGAGAAAAAGAGAAAGAGAGAGAAAGAAAAAATGCATTGAGAAGGAAGAAACGAGACGAGACGATTACAAAGCGATCCTTCGCACCCCATTTTCTCACGCTCGTGTCGACTCGAAAGCGTATGGATGTCTTACGGCTGGAGAGGGTGAGTCCTCGAATATCACGCGTGCATCATCGGATCTGCTTATGCCAAGGATATATTGACAGCCTTCGTTCGATGAAGCTAGCCGGGGGGTGATTGGGGTCGTGTCGGTGGCGGGGGTTGATAGAGGGAGAGCGCAAACTCGCCTGTCTTCTTCGTGTCTTCGTCTCCCTATCTTCGGGCATCTCTCTTTGTCTGACGTATTCCGAGTGTGCGTGGAAAAGAGAGAGAGAGAGAGAGAGAAGGAGAGAGAGAGAGAGACAGAGAGAATGAAAAGATAGCGAGGCGCGGACTGGGGTTAGCTCGTTATCAGATTCCACGTTGGGACACGCGACACTGAGGTGGCAGATCCTATCGCCGGAATGGAAGAAATTTTATGTCGTATAATGGACAACGAACACATACACACTCATAGACATACACATACATAACCCTATATGCCTATGAAATCTACTTCGCAAGAGAGTTCTACCTCTATCTCTCTTTTGGTTATATTACGAAAAAATCCTTTAACTTTGCACTTATCTCTTTTACACGTTCTAATACTTTGAGTTTTCGAAACGCTAGTTGAAAGTTATATTCATGTCCTGTTTTAATCTATAAGTTGATATATCTTCGGTAATACATCGAATTGAATGAGTTAATGAGAGAGACGTATATTATATTTTACAGTTTAAAATAGGACAAGTATGTGTATGTTCGTTTTCATCTTTAAATTCGAAAGAAAATGGAAAGAAGAATAAAAAGGGATGATTACTTAAGGATAAAAATAATTCTACGTAATTAATGAATAAATGGCAGAGATCGGATAGCGATGAGCCGCGAAAATTTACGGTTCTTGAGCGTTAATAAGAGAAAGTGAGTGCAAGAGATAAATAAAGGAATCGGAAGCTCTCTCAAGTCCTATAATAATGACGTAGCTGAACGAATTTACCCCGTGACGCTCTCGAGGGGGTTGTTTATCGTCGCCAAATCCTCGATAATTCTCTAAAGAGGACGACCGGTAGTTTACAACCCCTCTTTCCTTCTACCATCAGTTATTCTTTTTTCTACCTTCTCCTAACTTATTCTTCGTCTTCGTCGTTATCAATTCTCGATCGGTTTGTAGCGTACACAGAAACATTCGATGTGTAGTAAGGAAAGGCTTTGAAGGCTATTTAGATAATAACGGAGTAATTTTCTAAGTAGAAATTACTCTTTTCTATGATTCTTATCTCACTGTCTCGATCGTACAATATATAATCGATAGTCGGAGAAACCGTACAAACGCAGGACAATATCATATCGCAAAATTTTTAGATGCAAGATGTTTTATTTTATTCCCCTTGAAAAGAATAAAAAGTGAAAAGAAAAAATAAAAGAAGAGGAAACCTTTTAAACCGGTCTAATAAACGTCTTTAGCACTATCCTGGATCATCATAAGAATCCTTTTCATGGACAGTCTATGAGTTTCCTTGATAAAAGTCAGGAGTGTAGAAAGAAGACCGACCAATTAAAACGTCGAGGTAGTAGTCGGTTTACCGAAATCTTGAGTACAAACGAAGAGAAAAGCGCAAGAGAGAAAAAGAGAGAGAAAGGGAGAAAGGGAAAGACAAGGGTGGTAGGAAATCTCTCCACACACGGGACCAGTAGGTTTTCTCCGGCTCTTCTCTTCCTTCTCTAAGCTTGTGTTTTAATCCCACAAGATTGTACATGCCAACTGAGAGCGGGATGGAGAGGCGAGGTCGTCATAGTAGTAGTCGTAATAGTCGTAGTAGTAATAGTAATAGTAGTAATAATAGTAGTAGTAGTAGTATCGTAGTAGTGGTAATAGGTGAGTCAGGTTAGCCTGGCAGAGGAAGGCGTGCGTGGGTGGTCGGGTGGTAAACAGCATACAAGCGCGAGGGCCATTTAGCGAAAAGGCTAGACGCGCGTGAGCGTCACGCGTGTTCTTAGGCCATGCGTGCGCGCGCGCACACGCGGCTACCTAGCTACCTTCGCGTAGAGTAGAACTCACAGGTTGGAAGGCACACATGCGAGGAGAAGGAGGAGGAGGAGGAGGAGGAGGAGGAGGAGGAATAGGGGGCGGAGATGGAGGAGAACGACGAGCCACGGTTTTCTCTCTTATTGTGAGGAACAAGCTGGCTGCGAGCGAGGGAAGAGAGAAAAAAGGAGGGAGGGGGTTGAAACTGAGGAAAATTTCGAGGCTTGACGTAGAGACGGACTACACGCGTGTGTATATTACGTAGTCCCACAGGCGTTCGTTTCTCCTCCTCTTTCTCTTCTTCGCTTTTTTCTGTTTCTCCTCCTCCTCCTTTTCCTACATGAGCACGGAGACGTTTACGTAGCTCGTGCATTCTCCCGCGTATTCCGAGAGTATGTGAGATTCCGAAGTAGTGCCGGAAGGACGTAAGTGGAGGCCTTGTAATTATTATGCTCTCATAATCTTTTCTCCGCTTCTCCCTACTTCCTTCCCTCGTGGAATTTCCACCCTTCCGTGGCTTACTAGTTCATAATTTCTTCTTCTTTCTTTCCTCAATTTCTGCTATTTTGCTTCTCCTGAGAGACGGCTAGTTATTCGTTAAGTAAGTTCGACGAGAAAGATTCTCTAAGGGAGTTCATCCAAAATCGAAGCTGCGCGATCTAGAAGTACCAAAAAAATTACGAGTTTGTTTTCTTTCCTTGTTTTCGTTCCAACCATCCGCGGAACTCGTTCTCTGTCTTCTTCGCTCTCTCTTTATTTCTCAACCGAGCAAACGACGATGAGCCAGCCCTCGAGAGAAAGAAGGGATCCTGGACGAAATGAGCAAGTACGGATCCTTTGAGACAAAAGCGAACGAGAGGTGGTAAGACCAGTGGAGGTAGCAGATCGAACGGAGACGAGAACGTTGACGACTGCTAACTGTAATGAAAGGAGTGGGGGCGGACTGGGGGATAAAGGGGTAGACGGCAGGATGTATCGTAGCAGTTTCGTAGCCCTCTAATGAGAAGAAGGAAACTTTGGTCTTTGACTTTCGGGCCGCGGCCTTGCTGCTGGCTATACCTGCTCCTCCTCGAAAGGAAGAAAGAAGGGAAAAGAAGCACGGTTGAAGAAAAAGACACAGCCGACTCGTTTGCCACAAGGACTCTCGATCCTTACAAAGAAAATCTCTTGTTTGTTTCTTCTACGTACGCAGGACTCACTATATACAATTATTATCTATATACATACATACATACATATATATATATATATATATATATATATATATACGTGTCTGTACTTACATAGGTATACATACCTATATATACTCGTATACGTAAGAATGTATCCGAGCACTGACTTAAATATCGTCTATGTGCGAGTTGCGAATACATATAGATGCGCATGCGAGATCTCGAGAAATTCGCGCCAGCTCCTTAATTAAAACTCAGTACATGGCACAATGGAGTGGCAACTCTTTGGGTACCGCTACTTACTGCCGTTTCTGCTGCTGCTACTGCTACTCCTACTACTAACGGTTGCCTCCCGGTAGGTAGAAACCTACAATACCGACCTACCCCTATCAAGACTTTTACTACCTTTTTTGCCGCTACCAGGGTGCCTCATTCAACGTTGCACCGTGAGTATTGTACCTTCGAGAAGGCGAAACATTTTCTAAAGCTTACGGACGGATTTTAATCATTCGTAATATGTATAGCTGTTCGTTGGTAATAGAGAATAAAATGAGAATTATTATCGAAAAAGAATATTTTTAAATCTACGAGCTTATAATATGATTGCTAACAATTATATATATATATATATATATATATATATATATATATAACACCCACACACACAAATGAAGAGTCTTGAAAGCTAAACGCAATATTTGACGTAGAATGAATTACCGTACATAGCAGGAGATTATAAATTCACTCGAAGGAACTCATCGACGCATTTTATATGCCCGAGGGGACGACATGGCCACGATATCGACGGATTATCTGTGCGAAAACGGATTCCTCGTGAAAAGAAAAAGAAAGAAAAAAAAAGAGAAAACGAAAGAGAAGAGAGGAAATTCGATTTGCGTCGCGGCGAAAGGGGGATGACGCACCTTGCATCGAGCGAGGCTACTACCTCCGTCGTCCGTAGGTGGTGGTTGTGCGCGTAAACGGCAGTCACTTAATTAAAAATTACTTAATTACGTTCTTGGCACTAATTAGTGGCGCTTGGCTCTCTCTTGGCCGTGCGCCTCGACTGCCTAGGCACCCCTTCCACCTCACCCTCGCTCTCTCTCTCTCTCTTACTCTATTACTCGTTCCAACCGCCCCCTCAACCCGCTTACCATCCCTATCAGAACTTCCTCCACCACCTCTTACACCCTTCTTCGCTTCTCTACGGCTCGTTCAAAAACCCCGCGGCAGCGAAATCTCTGTCTTGGTTACATTATTCCTTTCCTTCTTTCTCTGACGCTTTCACCCCCTCTCTTCTCTCTCTTTTCCTTTTTCTTCTTTCTTTCTTTCCATCTCCCGCTCTCTCTCTCTCTTTTTTTCTTTCTCTTTCTCCTTCTCGTTCTCTCTTTTTTTCTTCTTCTCTCTTCTGTTTTCTTTTTCATTCTTCTTTTTTTAACCCTTACGTCACCCTTGCTACGTCAACGTTGCCACCACTCTTCTCTTACTTTTCTTACTTCGCCGACGCGAAAATGCTGGAGAGTTGCACGAAACGTTGTGAGTTTTCCGGCTAACGTTGTTTCCCTTCTTCCAGTATTTCTGTCCCTATTTACACACCACCGCTTTCACCATCCTTCTCTTGCCCTGACCTAGCCTTAGTCAAGTGAAATTCTCAAGGTTCGGTATAATGCATAGGACGAGTAGTATACTACCAGTCTAACGTAGCGCCTTCAAAATGATTTCGTACCTCTGTCTCCACGAAAATGTACTTCCCTTAATGAGATTAAATTAAAAGAACGAGCGGTGTTTTATGCACGAACTAACTTCCCTTGCTCTCGCTATTTTACTCGGTCAATTGCAAGAAAAAATAATTCTATATCCATTATCCATTCGATAATAAAATTTACTTAAGCTACATGAAAAGTCTCTTAAAATAATCAATATTCAAACGTAGCATCCAACGTTTATTAACTTAATCGGGACGATTATCAACATTTATTTATCATATCAGGACGTCGTAGACCGATTTAACGTTCGAATGATCAGAAAGAGGAAGTCTTGATCAGACGAGGGTGTACTGGGTCTACCCTCGCAGAATGTCAGCTCGGTAACATAAGGGGTTCATGCTTATGGTGCAACGGGTAGGCGGGTAAGCAGTAGCAGCGGTAGAAGCAGCAGCGGTAGTAGTAGCAGCAGTAGCAGCATCGTCGTTCCTTTTCGAATTTTTTGATAATGAACACAAGTATGAGAAACACGACGGGTATTGGCTGGGCGGCAGACAATGCGGTGGCCGCAGGGCTATCGCGGGAGGAACAACGAAGGAGGCGGGGGTTGGCTGACGGGGTTTCGAAGGGGGTCGAGGCGGTGGAGAGGACGGAGGTAGGCAGAGGACGATGGCAGGGGGTGCTTTATAGGGGATGTAAGCATCGCCACTGCAAGGCTAATCCGCCGCTATGAGCTGCTACTTGCAGCATGAGTACGGTACACTCTCTGCTAAAGACTCACTCCCACCACCTCCTCATCCTCCTCCGTTTTCTCCTCCCTTACCAGTGAATCTCCTTTCCGCTTCTTGATGTCGGACCGGCGAAACAGTTCGTTGACCCCACTAGAGGAAATATCTGCCGAAAGAACGCGTCTTGCGGTCCCTCTCAACGAGATTCTATATATTCCAATTTCTACAAAACGGTCAGACTTGATGTGATTATTTAATTTCTCGTGGTACGTCTTTCGCGTGAAAACGATTCGTTCCTTTCGACAGACGTTTCTACTTATTTTGAGCTATCTAATAGCGACTCTTCAAAAACAATTCACCGTTGTTCTCGGTACTCTTTCTTCTTATTTTCCGTTCATTGGGATATGTATTGTAAACGGTATGCCTCTTTCGTTTCCCTAAGAAATATTGGAAATAGTTCGGTGATCCACGAAGAAAACACTTGGCTGACTGCCCAGTTCTGCTCCCGGTAGCTTATACGTCGGTGCACTACTTAGGATGCATTACTTGGACAAGAAGAGTAGAGGGTAGATGGGGTGGACTAGAGAAAAGACAGGACGGGTTGTCGTTTGTTTTGTTTTCACGGTTACATGCCACCCGGCATCAGTGAAAACGCGAGACAAATAAAGGTTCTCGTCCTTTCGACTACTAGACAGACGTCTCTATCCGACCAATATTTACGACATACAAATATTGACTCGCCTTGTCCTGCAATCTTCTTTTCTTCCTTGAAAAGACTTGCTATTTCTACTTCTTCTTGGCGACTTGGTACTTTATAATGTTCATTTTTCGCTGAAATATATTTCATTGTTCAAAAGGGACTTGCAATTTGTTCGCTAACTGAACGGACATTTAAGCAGATGTCAGCTTAAAATAATATCGATATGAAATAGAAAAAAAAAGGAGAAACGGATTACATATCAAGAATACTTATAGTAATACGATCCATCGTAAAAGCGTGTATTACTATTAACATTTTTCATAATCCTGACGCATACAGCGAGGATCTACAGCGAATTTGTCTAGCTAGGCTGCCAGTCAGAGGCTCGATTTTTCATTCTCTTGTTAGGAAGATCTCTGGGTGTACGCACGTTGCGCGTGAGATACTGTGCATACGTCCGCTGAGAGAAAAAGAGATCGATAGAGAGAGAGAGAGAGAGAGAGAGAGAGAGAGAGAGAGAGAGAGAGAAAGGGAAATAAAGATAGGGGGTGAGGAATGCGATCTCGTCCGCTCCGCACGAAAAATGCAAAATGATAATGTTCCCAGTGTCCCGTCCTAATCGGCTTTGTATACGCCGCGATGGCTCGCGGGCGAAGGGACTAGAGGGAGAGGGAGAGAAAAAGAGTGGGGGAGAGAGAAAAAGAGAGAGAGAGAGAGACAGTAGAAGAGCGCGGGTGAGGGACGAATCCTGGGGGCAGCCGGGAGACGTGAGCCTCCGTCGGCCTCCATGGAGGATTTAATTTACATCCACCGGTGAAAAACGCGGAAAACAGTTTATCAAAAAAGCTACCGCGCAGACTCGGATGAGAGATAAAGGGAAATAGAGATGGAGAGAGATGAGAGTAGGATAGAGAGAGATAGAGAGAAAATGAGAGAGAAAGAGAGAAAGAAAAAGAGAAAGAGAGAGAGGGAGAGGGAGGGAGAGCAAAAGACGGGATTGCGTGGTAGAAATGAAATTGTCCGTGCATGGATTATCGTCGACTTCGTTATGCCCTCGTATTACTCGGCTCTCTAGTCTCCCTCTCCTTCTCTCGTAGTCTCTCTCTCTCTCTCTCTTTCTCTCTCTTTCTCTACCCTTCTTTTCTTTTCCATTTTCGCGACCGTTCTATCGGTCGTTGTCGTTCTCTATCTTTTTTTCTTCAAGTATAGAAAGAATATTTGTATTGGTTCGATGCAGATAAAAAAGCCACGTGAAATAAATCTTTGATTGAATCGTTCAGTTCGTCTCACCTTACACAAAAGAAGCCGGTAATTAACAATTTTTTGCCGATAATTCGGACTTTCTCTTGGAATTTCTTCATTGCATAAATACGGGTACTTTGTATCACCTTCCATGAGAACAAGCAAGGATATAAGAGACAATTTTTATCGAAGATTCTCGTATAAAACTTTGATCGGTATACGTTAAATAATTGTTACCATTACTATCGATATTATCGTTTTTAAAGCATATCATAAGATCTTGTTCTTATAAAAAAAGAAAAAAGAAAATATCCATTTGGATAATAAATTTTTACGAAGGTGAAAGAGAGAAAGAGGAAAATTTGAGATATCGAAATTGGTGAAAATTTCGCACGTAGAGTAACTATACGGGCGATGCAGCGAGACGGTGTATCGTGCACTAAAGCGACAGGATCAGACGTACCGGGGACTGGGCGTGAAATTACTGTTTCGGCCAACATTTATCCCGGCGTTCGCGAGGGTAACGTTCGGCTGGACAGCGACTCTGAATTGATTTCGTTTGAAATCCCACCCCCCCCTCCTCGCCCCAATTCGTCGTCCTTCCCAGCTCTTCCGCATGCACGACTCATCCGTTTCTCTCTTCCTCACTCGCTCTCTCTTTCTCTCTTTCTCTATCTCTCCCTCTCTCTCTCTCTCTCTCTCTCGTCACACACCGCGTCTTCCTACTCTCCTCTGCTTTTTACTCTCTCCACCCTTTCTTTCTTTCTCTCTTTCTGTTCCGTTTATCTGTCTATCCTTCTACCTATCTACCTATCTCATTTCGTTTTACGTGCCTCCTTCCTCCATTTGTCTCTCCCTCTATCCGTGTTCCCCTTCTCCATCTCTTTCTCTCACTTTTTCGTTGTCTCTCTTTTTGTTTTTTTTTCCCTCTTTTTTTTTTTTTAATCAGGATCTACGACATCTCGATTCAGACGGGCTAAAATGCATTAAATTTTTGCCATTTTTCCAGCGTTCCTCGCTTCTTCGGGCAGGAAAAAATGTACGACTCGCGGCAGACGATGATATAAATAATGTCTCTTTTGAAGGGAGGGAGAGGGCCAGAGAAAAAGAGCTCATGTTAACTTTATCATCTCTCTAGCTTCTCCTGGATGCAAAGTAACGCGTCACATATTTTCGCGAAATACGCTTTAACGTGTTACGATGTTTGAGACGGTTGAGCATTTTTTCCGAGTAGAATTAATAAAGTTATGTTTCGATAGTTTCGACGTTAAAAGTCAATGATTCGCATTCATACGTGTTGGTTAATTATTATTATTATTCTCGCATTTCAAAGTAACGTCGTCCCTGTAAATCGTAATAAAAATATAATCGATGAACGAAAGCGTTACAGGTAAATTTTAAGCAATTTTAATTTGAATAGTCCTGTAACTTTTCCAATGCGTGATTATCCTGCTCGATCGATCGAGCCTGATGCATTTGCTTGAAAATCGCGAGTTAAAGGAAATTTGGCGAGGGATGGAAGAACGTAAAACGAGTTGCAAGGGACGAAAGTAGAGAAAGAGAAAGATAGGAAGAGGTGGGACGGTTAACAGAGGTCGTCAGCGAGGACGATAGCAGCGTCGTTGGAGTTAATTGAAAAAGCTTGTAAAAAAGATTTTCCGGAAAACCCGTTGGGCCGGACGATAATATCCGTCGTGCTCCTCTCGAAGACGCGCGGGGGTGGGTGTGCAGATCAGGTGGTGGGAGTAGGGGTAGGTAGGGGGAAGGGACCATCCGTGTCACGACTCTTGGCGGCGCCACGTCATTCGATATTTTTGTCAGTAAAACGATATCAGGCAAATTGCATCTGTCCTTTACACCATGGCGCAGAGCCAGATCAAACACTATTCGTCACTGGATATTACCCTTCTCCGAGGTATTGCCGGTCTTCTACCCGCGTTTGCCCTCTCTTTCTCTCTTTTCTCTCTTCTTCTCTTCTTTCTCTGTGTTCGGCACTTTCCGACTCGATCGAGTTCTTTTCGAAGCGAGATTACGCTCTCGCGTGAAGGAATACGGTAAAATCGAAAGCACTCGAAAATCGATTTAAACGCGCCGTTCCTACCCTTCTCAAACAGCCCTTCGTCGACTCTTCGAATTCTACAAACGTCACCAACGATCTCGGTAAAATCACCTCAAACGTGCCGCCTCATTTATTAATATTTATTAAACGACCTATAATAAATTAGTACAAGAATATTGAAAAGTAGCGAAAAAAACACTCGCGCAAATAAAAATAACAATGTAATTTTCTCTTTAATATTTTCACTTTCGAAAAATGTTAAAATACGTGGAATTCTCCTAATCTCGTTCTTTTTAGTACATCTTTTCCAAGATTATTTATACGGAACGGCGATCGTAGAAACATTTGTTCGTCGACGTCGTATGCAAATCGCCCATATGCCAAGTCACCTCTTGAGTATGGTAGAAGCATGCGGGCAAACGAACTAAGCAAAACGACTATCTTACATTATTGCATACGGGCGACAAGTAGGCCGCCAAAACGTGTTGTCGTTGAAGAAGTAGTAACCTCGGTTGAATTAGTAAAGAGAAAAATGGAAACTACTTTTTTGTATCGATTATTGGCCTAATCGAGTCTGCGTGTCTTCGCCAGTTGAAATTTCACTTCGGATTTAATGTACAAAATTAACACCGAAGTAATATGTCGGTACAGTAACACGAAATCGAAAAAAAATTTACAACATTCGTTTTCAGACTCATCGGCTAATATTAAATAAATATCGAGAAGTTTGAGACTTTTAGAATATTCCATGGACTAAACAGTGGACCAAACAGTGTTTTCACTAATCTTCCTATCGAGCATTATACGCAATCTGCTCTTAAGAATTCCATTATGACACTTAAAGATAGAAGGGCATTTACCTGGGTTCACCGAAGCGGGATCGTTTAACAGACATAAGCGTAATCTCATCGAATATTTACAGTTGCCTAGGTTCCTACCCGGTGGTCGACAGTTGTCTAGTAAATCCTATTTACTGTTACCCAACGAACTATACGCACTAGAGATGCTGGGAGGGTGGCTACCGCCCCTAGCTAACCTACTGCCCTACTGCCATGAGTTCCACCCCTAAAGCCATCATCCTACCTCTCTCCCTCTCTCTCTCTCTCTCTCTTTTTCCACTGTCACTTTTCTTTGCTCACCCCATCGAACGCGTAACGGTTTTCCGTAGATCACGCGATGATCTCACGACGCACTCGTGCTCCGATAGAAAACAAGGGAGCTCTTTTTTCAAAGTTTTTGGGGTAAATATCGAAATCTCCCTTCGCTCCTACGTGGACCCTTCGATCTCAATGTGTAATCGGCCGCAACGCAGGCATGCGAATAAGAACTGTCGATAGGTTTCTTTTATAGTACAATGCGAACGAAATATGACGAGTACGATCGATCTGCTGATTTATTACCATCAGCTTATTCTACGTACAAAATTTTATTTTTTACTTTCTACTTCCTAACAATTTCCAGGTAATCTTCCACAGGATATAATATCGTTTGACACTGATAAGATCATTCTTATTGACTGAAATCTATACACCGATTATATTACCACTTGAAAAGATATTTGGAAGATTGGAACGCGAGGAAGACTCCTTTTGGCTTCCTCCTCTTACACCCTTTCCAACGGTGAACTCGTAATGTGGTTTAGCATGGTATGACAGGAGGTAAACTTGACAACAAAGAATTATTGATTTTTTCTCAGCGGGTTGAACGAGTTGCCGGGCGGTTGAGCGGTCCCGGTAGGGTATTCGACAAAGGATGTTTTCCGAGTCCCTAACCTAGGCAACCCTTCTCCTACGCTCGCCTTCGTATATGCGTTTCCGTGTGCTCTTTTTCTCTTTCTTTCTCTTGCTCGTTCACTCGCCCTCACTCTCTGTGTGTGTCTCTCTATCTCACTTCAACGCACGCTCGTGAACGTACGTTTCAGGGGATTGCCCTACTCCATCTCTCTCTGGTCTCTTTCCGTATTCGTACGTCTCCCTTTCCATCCTTCTCTCTCTCTCTTTTTCTCTCTGTCTGTCTGTCTCTCTCTGTCTCTCTTTCTCTCTCTCTCTCTCGCTCGCTCACTCTTTTACTCCATCTCAGTTTCTCCTTCTTCGTCTCTCACTGTCCGTAACGTCGTGTGTACTCAGCCGATGCGCCAAGGACTTAACTGCCTCATTGTCGTCCCAGCAGGCATTAGAGCTTCAGGACAGATGTGCAAAATGTAGGATCGAGACTCCTCCATAACATAACTACTAGGTATTCGCACGAAGGTGGAGGGACTGAGTAGTTCAGTTGGTAGAGTACTCGCACGACGAGTAAAAGTTCCCAGATTTAAGTTTTATGTCTAGTCATCCAAAGATCCAAATCCTTTAGAGGATATTAAAAAGATCCCAACTTAAAATATTGAAAAAACTCCTTGGTAATTTCAAAATCACGAATCTCCTTTTTTCTCTCTTCTTCTCTTTGATATTCATCCCCTTTCCTCGATAGAACTATCGATCCGTAAATTTCCGTGAAGTGTTTTCCCGACAAGAAGTACCACTGACATTCCAAAATCGATCGCCTATTTAATCTCTTTTTAATTTTAAGATTAATATTCTTAAGAGACTTCAGACTGTGCATGTAAAAAAATATTCTTTCTTTCTAAAATACGATAGGAAACGTACGAGAACTGGATCTCGAAACTCGAATGCGATAGTTAAAAAAAAGAAAAAAAAAATAAGAAAAATAGCCGTGTACAAATGCCTTCCCACGTAATCGTTCAGGGATTTAATAATTCGACCTTGACATTTCTTTGGAGAGTCGATGAAGTGGTCACGTTCAGGGACGATTTTCTTCGTGATGCATCGTCGATGTATCCGAATAGTTATATCGTCAACAACGCCTCCGTAACGCCTTTCTAAGGCGTGTATTTGCGCGCACATGAGCATGTTAATACACGGACAGAATGCACCAGTATCGACAGTAGTAGTAGCTTTGGTGTTGGTGGTGGCGATGCATCGCTGGGTGACTTGGCAGGGAAAATCGATCGAATAAAAAAATGCTTGGACGATGCCGAAGTGCGACGAGGACACGAATCGCGGACGAGATGGATGCACGGAAGGAGAGGGGAGGGAAAAGAGGGTCCGGTAGGAGAAGGAGGGTTAGTCCGGGTCCATTGAAGAGTGAAACCGCTCAAAGCAGCTGCCCCCGCTCCCTCAAACACCCTCCGACCACCCTCCTACGGCAGCAGCCTCTCCGACACCCCTCACCTCATCTCACTCTCCTTCTTTCTCTCTCTTACTCTCCGTAGCTTTGAAAACCACCCCTCTTAGCTCGTGTGGATGGTGCACATTGCCCCTTCGTTCTCTTCGAACACCGTCTCTCTCTTTCTCTCTCTCTCTCTTTTCTCTCTCTTTCTTTTCTCTCTCTTTCTCTCTCTTTCGAAAAGACTAAACCCCATGCCAAAGAGTTTATTCGTGATCCCAAGTGCAAGAAACGAGGTTACGTTCTCTTGATTTATCCTTTAATTTCAAAGATGCGATAACGTATCTCATTGTAAATTGATTCCGAAGACACTCAAAACTGTTATCTTCCTCGTTACAAGTATTATTCCCTCTTAATGTTGAAGTACTTGGATTGTTGCTATAATATCAAAAAAATCACATAATTTGAATTAATAATAATCGATGAGAAAATATTAAGAAGAATTAATTATAAGACGATATCCTATTCTATAGTATTGAATCAGTTCGTAGAGAGTTGATCGATATCGCGGATAGAAATCAACTCTTTTCATGACTCTAATGCTCTTTGCATAATTTCATTCGTGACGAAGATTTGCATAAGATGAATGAGAAAGGAGGAACGTGCGGCTGGCTGACAAAATTATCTGTCTAACGGTGCTTCCCCTATCGTCCTCTAGTTTCTCGACGATGAACGAAAAGAAGGGGTCTGTCGGGGGACTTATAGTAAAGAGAATGAAGAAAGGAAAGAACGATGGCAGGGAAAGAGGGAGAGGCAGAGAGAGAGAGAGAGAAAGAAAGAGAAAGAGAAAAAGACAGAAGCGAGCTTCAAGGCAGCCAGATGCAAAAAGAAACGGGGTGGCGAAGGGTGAGAGAAAGAGAGAGAGAGAGAGAGAGAGGGTGGCCAGTGAAAAGCAAGGGGCACACGAAAAGTGTGCATTGTAAGATCGGCGCGTGCGGCATGCGGACCCTTCGTGGTCGATGTTGTAGGACCCCCGTGCTCAGTGCCCCCTTCTCTTTTTCTTCGTTCGGCTCGTTCGTACAGTCTTTCTCTTTTTTTCTCTCTCTTCTTCTCTTTCTCTCGTCTAGTGCCACCGTTTCTCGACATCCCTCTCTTTTATGAAGGGCGAAGGGCCCAGGAGTTCGGCTTATTGTCGGCAGCACATCTGCCGTACGATCGTCGACCGATTGTCTCACAGGCTTAGGAAACTTGCTCGTAAAGAGCAAGAGAGAATGAGAGAGAGAGAGAGAGAGAGAGAGAGAGAGAGAGAGAAAGAGAAAGAAGAACAGAGAAAAAGAAAAAAGGTGGCTTAGTAGCGGATCTACGATAGGGAGGACGATGTCGCGTGTCCTTCTTGCTTACGAGAAGGGTGACTAGAACGAATGATGCCTCGATCTTCCGAGGACAATCTTCCCTTTCCCCCAACTTTTTTTCTTTTTTTTATTCTATTTCCCAGCTGTCGTGTGAGGGATCCATGAATCTGCGATAGTCTCGAAAAATTTTTCGATTGATTTTAATTCGATATAATTTAAAATAGAAAAGTCCATCAGTTAAACTTGAACTATATAATACATTCTTTTTTTAATAAGACATTTAATTCTTAAAATATAAGAAATTTAAATAGAAGATAATAGAGATTTCTACCGTTCGGCATTAACCATACGTTTTGCGAAAAGAGCGACTCCTTTTCCATTACAATGGTGCATTGATGGATTCTTTCAAAATCTCTGATTCTCGATAGTACTCACCAACCAACGGTAACAGTGATAGCATTCCAACGAGTTGCATCGGACAATGAAAGTGACGATAGTAGTTGGGTAGTAGCAATGTGCAGGTACTTTTAAGGGTACCGCCATCCAGAGAAATGTATGCGCCTGCTATATCGTAATTGCCGGTGCGCGAGCTACGACGAAACAGAACGATGTAATCACTTGTTAACTTGTATTTTAATTACGTGATTTTCCAGAGCTCGAGCGCGCCCAGAGCTCAACCACCATCACTACGACAAATGCGAAATAGCACCAATACAAGTATATCGTTATATACATCGGTATCGTCCACGTCGTCGTTAATATCGCAACGACGTCGCAAACGGCGACGACGACGATGATGCCGACGACGAAAGCCGACACTCAGTAGTGCAGCTTGCTTACCGCCTGCGAGTCTGAGTGCAGATGGCGTTAAAGTGTTAATTACTAATTAAGAAGGGTGCACAGGGTGCAACATCAAGACCCCGCGCGACACCTTTTTGAACGCGCCCTCTGAATGGACCCTTACGCCCTGACGGGCAAATGCGCCTACCCACCCATCCATCCATCCGTATCCGTCATGGCACCTCCAACTCCTCACCCAACCTCCTTCCTTGCGACCACCACCCGCAGTCCTCTCCCCTCCTCCTCCTCTTCCTTCTCCTCCTCCTTTACTTAACGTTCTCTCGTTATGCGCACTTTCACGCCTCGTACGGCCGCGAAATAAAGCGAAGTACGAGCCCTGAGCTAGAAATTTTCTTCTTTTCTGACTTTTTTCTTCGCTCCTTCTGCTTCTTCGTTATCTTCTTTATCTTTCTTCTTCACGAATTGGAGGAAATAATTAATTGGTCAAAGGAAAAAGTGTAGCCCTTCGTTCTGCCTCATAATTCTCATTAGTATCGATTTTCTTTTAAGTCGGTCTGATTAAAAACAAAAAACATGACTTATGCGATCATTTCTATGATAACCAAATGCATTTTTCACATTTCCATAACAATGCAAATGAGTCAAACGACAAAGTTAGTCTGAATTGACGTGAAAAACGACCTTTCATCCCCTCACCGCCAGAATCCGATGCGATCAAAGTCGGTAGCAAATACGCTTTTTCTTTCTTCTCTCCTCCCCTTTGGGTAAGAATTCGTGGGAAAGTTAAGGTAAGAAAGCCGGAAGATCGACAGGGGTTCTCGAGACGTTCACAGGGTCAGTTTGGTTCTTAGGGGCTGAGTTGCTTTTTCGCCATTGTCCAAGATCAACTGCTTTGGCGTAACCGTTAAAGGGGACTGTCTTAAGAAAAGTAAGAGCAAGAGAGAAAGATAGATATAGAAAGAAAGAGAGAAAGAAAGAGAGAGAGAGAGAGAGAGAGAGAGAGAGAGACAGAAAGAAAAGAAGATCCTCGAATGAAAGGAACTCAAAGAAAGGGAAGGAGGACTCGGTAAGGCGAGAAGACGCACTCTTCCATTTCACCCTACCATCGTCCTCTCGAAGTCACTTTACGGGATTTTCAAGGCGGTACAAGACCAAACAGAGTCGACGACTGCGTTTGCAAGATCCTCTCAACCCCTTCGCCGTACTTTACCAACGCGATTTCGGCCAACAAAATGCACGACGGTGTTGCTTATTTCGAATCGGTAGACTGTCTACAAAGTGGCAAGAGAATGAAAAAATGAGAGAGAGAGAGAGAGAGAGAGAGAGAGAGAGAGAAAGAGAAAGGAGGAGGAAGGAAGAGAAAAAAAACCAGGCGAGTGCTAGAGCCGCTCCCCCTTTTAATTGGTGCTCTCGCCTATACGGTGTGCACGCCCGCGTCACAAAAGCGGCGCGTCGAAACGGCAACTTGTAGCGATGGAGATCGCTGTTGAAGGTACCGCATCGACAGACATTACCATTAAACGCTCGGATACATCATAACGCTGACGGAAGGTCGTCTAATTAGAAAGAAATCGCGATGCCAAGGAAGATCCGTGTAAAGGATAGAAAAATAAAGAGAGAGAGAGAGAGATAGCGAAATAATCAAATTCGTGATCCGTACTCGTATCTTCTTTTCTTTTTCCACTTTATCTATTTAAGAATATGTACAACGACAAAGAAGAAACGTTTGAAAGGACTTGAAATTGTTAATTATGATACTTATTAATCTATCGCGTTTTTCGTGATTAAAGATAATAAGCTAAATGTTAATTTTTAATCTCGAACGATGAATGTAAAAGCACGGTCCACGTGGCAGTTTCTTAAATACGTCACACAACCCCTTCGAACCCTGAAGAAACGGTGAGGGTTGAAAAAAAACATGACTCCGTTTTCCTCCGTGAAGACGCTCATTAGGCTCGTCCTTTGTGTCAACCCCGAAAGAATACAACATCTTGAAGCGTCCAAGGCTTCTTCTTCTTCGTCATCTCTTTTTCTTTCTTTCGTTCGGGCTCTCTTGTTTCGGTTTGGACGGCAAAGCGTCTCGTAATTAGATGCTAATAATCATCACCCTCGTGAAGACTCCTTCTTTCCTTCCTCTCTCTCTCTTCCTCTCTTGTTTTCTTTCTCTTCCTCTTTCTCATTTTTCTCCATCTATCTCTCTTTCTCTCTTTTTCTCTATCTCTCTCTGTTGCTCGCTCTCTCGTCGGCGCCCCGTTGCAACGAGGCGCAAGAAAACCCGAGGCTCTGAAGAGCTTATTATTATCCTAATTATACAATACTATAATGAATGACTCCGCAGCTCACCCTCTGGTCCATACTCGCGGTCTTTCTCTCTCGCTCAAGCCACCTCGAGCCCTCCTTCTCGCTCTTTCCTCTCTCTCTCTCTCTCTTCCTCTCTACCTCACGCTCTCACTCTCTCTCAGTTCGACGGTTGCTCTTCTTCTCTGCACTTGGTGGTCGAAGAGTGGCAATTCTAGCACTCGGGCTTTTTGTCAAACCGACTACGGAACTAGCGCCGTCTCCCTCACGCTCTTACACCCCATTATGCTACCAGTCTCGTCTCTCGTCCCGTTTTCTCTCTGTCTCCGGGTGTCTGTTTTAATTAGGCACTTCGCGGATATATATATATCTATATATCTATATATATGTATATATATATATCTATATCTATATCTATATCTATATCCATATATATATATATATATATATATATACACACGCGCATATATATATATATATATATATATATATATATATATACATGGACATACACAGATATACAATTCCGAAGCTGAGGTAGTGCTATACCACGTGGCACATAATTCTAGATGGATACGATACGTTAACCAACAAAGCCGGCAAGCCGAGACTCTGCCTACTATATTTTCCACCTATACTCGGCGATACGACGAGTTTGAATGCACTTGATGGGTGGTTGAATAAGGATTATAGACGCAGGTGACACGTACATCGCCGAGAGGGTGAAGTCGGGGGTGGCGAGCCAGCCGATGACGGGTGCCGTCGTCGTTTCGAGAAGGAGAGCGTCGCCGAGAGAAAAAGCGAGAGACTCGGTTCGTAGAGTCACGCTCCTCTTTCAGTTCTCCTCCTCTCGTGCGCAACCTTCTCTTGGCTGACTGCTGATAAGAGCACGCGAAATTGTCTTAATTGGCGGGAGAGCCAATCTGAAGCGATCGAAAGAAGAGTGCTTCTCGTTTATATTCACCTTTTTTCTTCATCCTGCAAATATCAGAGCATACGATATTGCTGTATCTCAAGTTCTAACCGTCACTGGTCTTCTTCGATTGATTCACTCGTGTGTTACGTTCGATCGATATATAGATCTTCGTATTCTTTAAAGACATTGAATTTTTCAAAAGAGAAAAAAAATAAAGAGAAATAGTAAAGAGGAAAACGCTGGCCTCGATAAATTTCTTTCTCATTTACTCGTTGTCTTCGATCGTGTCGCGTCGGAAGCAATCTTAAAAATTGCTCCCAATGGCAAAAACGACGAACGAACGAAGAAGACCAAGGATTCGAGTTGGTATCGTATTGTCGAGCGTATTCATGGAAGAGGAGATGGTAGAAGGTGGTAGGAGAGGGGTAGTAGGGAGTGAGTTGAATCGAGTCGTGTCGATGGGTCGCATTTTACAAGACTCGACGGATTCTCGGTGAAGCGTGTTTCTTTGCATTCCCTCGAGAGATCCGAATTGCAAGATCAACCCGACTGCTACTCTTACCGCCATCGCGACGATACTTCCCACGAGAATACGACTTCTCTTTTATGAACTTGAGGAAAAGGTGGAGGAAGAGGAGGAAGCTCCGCGAAAGAATGAAAATGCTTCGTGCAAGTTAACGATGCCGAAGCCTAGTACGCTCTCTTAGAACGCCAAGTCATTCGCTCACTTTTCGCTTCCTCGCTCGACTTATTCCCGAGCAATACGGAAAATGTTCGAATGGAAAAATGACAAGAGATATCTAGAAAAGCCTAGTTTCTTTTTCCTTACTGCAATTCGATCTCTCTCCTGAATGACATAGTTATACGTACGGTAGCTTATGTATAAAGTCATAAAATGCATTTAATCAATTGCAATTAAACCTGCAGTCGTATTAGTAATTATATAATTATCTTACTAGCTGGAAACGTTTGATATTCCGTTTGCATAAAGGTAAAGAACGAAATGAAATTCTCCGTCACGTTCTTTTCCGTAAATGTGCGAAGCAAGTCGGGCTCTCGGGCTCTTTGTCCGCGGAAGTAGGCCGGCCCTTAAGAAAACGTCTTTGAAACGATGAAATATTAAAAATATATTCTCGTACGGTTACGCTCGCGTCGCCGCGGATTTTCTAAAGTGCGCATTACAATCCGCGGAAATAATAATGGAGCTCTCGTGCCGCTTAATGAGAAGTACTATGTCGTCGACGCCGTCGCCGTCGCCGTCGCCGTCGTCGTCGTCGTTGTCGTCGTCGTCATCGTCGTCGTCGTCGTCGTCGTCGTCGTTGTCGTCGTCGTCAGAAGCAGACAAAATTTCTGATCTCTCGGACAAAGAGGAGAGCGAGAGTGCACGAGAGAGTGCTTTCGTCGCAGCTTCAAAGATAAATTTTCCCTTAGCACCTATCGTTTTAATTTCTTTCTTTCACCACCGGGAGAGAGAGTTGCCTGTGTGATTACAAAATGAGAAAGAGGGAAAGAGAAGGCACCCTTCGCATCCGGACGCGGCGTCGCGAACGACAGAACGCTCAGGTCACTATTACTATACTAATTACCCACCAATTAGTGACTTATGTTTGTTTAACCGAGTTAATTAATGAACGTAAACATTAAACTTGCCGAGCGCTTAATTTTTCTCTTCCACATGAAACCGACGAACTTGGGAAGAAAGAATGGAGACCTGCGCGTGAGGATGAAGTTTTCGAATGTATCCGTGTGTATGTTGTGCATTTGTGTGCGCGAGAGAAAGAAAGAGGGAGAGAGTATCGTGCCTTCTTGGACGATACGCTGTAACGCGTTCTTAATAGTCTCTTTGAACCGTGTCGCTTGCCAGTCGACGAGGAGCTGTGCGCACCGCTTTGCAACTTTTTCCCCTTCTTTTTCTCTTCCTTCTCCTCCTCCTCGTTTGTCAGCCCATCTTCCACCCTTACCTCCATAGCTTGCGTCAGACTACTTTTAGTATCGATCCTTAATTAATTATCGACGACGTATTAGCATACTCTTTACCACGAAAGTCGAAGTTGAGCGTCGGCAAGATGATCGTCACCGAATAGTTCCTACAAACTCGACATAATTTCGATCCTGTTTCTCTTCAACTCTTCCTCCAACATCGGCAATTCCTTGCAAATTCATTTGATAGTAACCGTTTAATTAGTAAGGCAAGAATGTCACGAGTTACTCACGATCCGTTCTTCGTCGATCTCTTTAATTAATTAATAAAGCAGAAAATTTGAATTTTCACTCAAATCGATCCTGTTTAACTTTTGATTTCAGGGAGTTCTACTACATTCAAATGGAGAAGTACGCGAGACAAGCGGTTTCGGAAGGCGTGAAAAACGCCGAAGACCTCCGAGTAGGAGGCGATTCCGAAATCTATCGGGTGCTGAACCTACACTACAACCGTAACAACCACATTGAGGTATGGGAACCCCAGGTGCGCAACACGAACACGCACACGATACATTTTCTTTTCATTTTGTTTTCGCCTTTATTTTCGAGCGTGCGTCGAGTCAAGGAGAAAGAGAAAAAGAAAAAGATAAAACGAAAAATGAACTATCGTTCTTTTCATTAAATTCATTATCAATGTCGAAATATCGCTTGTCGAAAAGTTCAGGAAACATATTCTCTTAATTTGGCGAAAAATTATTTGGATTTCATCGATTGTCCGATTCTTTATCATCGGAGCTTATCTTTTCATCTTCGATATGATTTAATTATTATAAATAGCTAAGTTCCGTCTCCCTTTTACGCATTATATAAACCCGATATTATAACTGTAAAACGATTATATACTATTATTTTCACGGGTGCTCTGAACCCAGCTATTTTCCGGTCCTTCGATCTCACGCCCGCCTATTTTACGCGAAATTACTCGCATTCGTTAATAATTGAAAGGCGCTAATTAAAATGCGAACCCTTCACCCGGCAAACAGCGGCATAGGCATTCGCGAAATAGCATTAACTTTTATCCTAGACTTCGTACCGATAAAGCAATCGGAATTTCTTTTGCTATTGAACAAAAAAAAAAAAAAAGAATGAAAAAGAAAAAAAATTATAAGTGATTAAGTAAAAGTTCTTGATTGTTGTTGTACAAATCTATTGATTAGAGAAACTATTGATTAGAAAAACTATTGATTAGAAATCGAACATCGAAGCCCGATTGCCTGTTTCCTGAGTTATTTCGAATTATTTTTTATATTTCATCAAATCTTACGTAAAAATTCGATTGAATTGAAATGAAAAAAACTTACTTAGTATTACGAACGCTTTCAGGTGCCGAGCAACTTCAGGTACGTGGTTGAACAGACGTTAAAAGAATTCTTCAAGGCGATCCAGGGTGGTAAGGACTCTGAGCAAAGCTGGAAGAAATCTATCTATAAGGTGATTTCGAGGCTGGACGACCCTGTACCAGAGTACTTCAAGAGTCCAAACTTTCTGGAGCAGCTTGAATGAATCAGGAGGTCGCGTGGCTCTTGCTCTTCGTGGTGCTCGGGGCCACCGACGCTAGACGGTTCCCAGTAATCAAAAGAAGTAAAAGAAAAGGAAGATTGAAAACGGCCGAGATGAAGAGGAAGGATCGCCACCACCAGCAGCGTTGTCGTCATCGCCGTTCGAGGGACACTCGACTCCCTCGCACGTACACGTTCAGGTATCCTAAAATAACATATCGAAAAACGAAGCTGAAATGGCGAGGAGTTAGAACGACGCGTTGTGAGAAAAGAAGGAAGAAGATGAGCGTCGTGAAATCCGTCGAAATCGGGAAATAATATAAAAGCGTACACGGACGAGATCGACCGACGAAGGATCAGGCTGTGACCTAATCGCGATATATCGTAAGATCGTACGAGGGAAATCATTAGGAGAGAATAAACGAAAAAGAACGAAAACGTATACAAGAAAAAGTGAAAGAGAGTATTAGTCGATTTACTCGACGAATGACGAGAAACCGCGAGTCAACGATCGAGCACGAACAAAATTTTGAATTTCGATCGTGTTCGAGACTTTCTTTCGTAGGGTCTGTTTGTTAATGTAAAAAAAGGAGATAGAAAGAAACGAAAAATGCATTATTATTACCCGCCTAACTTTTAAGTCTCTGATTCTTTCGAAATCGATGCGACGAATAGGAAGTAAGCCTTCGAGGACGGGACTGCATTCATGGGGAATGGTGAGTTGTTCTCGCCATTATTAAAAGAATAAAAAAAAGAAAAGAAAAGATAAATTAAAGAAAAGACGTCACTGCTATCGAGGATCGATAGATGCGTGGAGCACGTGGTCGAGTATCTTTCGGTGATCTCGAACAACTCGATGGATCATCTTCTGCTTTTCGAGAAATACCGGAAGAGGATCCTTCGACGATTCACCGAGAAACGATCTACGACGAATGGCTCTCGTTGCCCTTCGTCCTAGATCGTTTCTACGGTGTGAACTAAAAGCAAGGAGAAAGAGAAAAAAACAAGAAAATAAAACATTAGTAACAAAAAAGAAACTGTGGTCCAAAAATGTCGATCCATGTGGTCCACGCTTTTACGCGATCCTCGGAAAAAATACCTCAAAAATGAAAATCTTTATCTCGATGTAATGTCGATGGACGGAGAAAATTTTTGTTGTTTCGAAATTTTATGGTGTCTTCGTCGTCCCCAGGAGTGCATGCCCGTTCGCGACGCATCATCGAAAAGGGCTAAAGGGGTAAAGGGTTGCTTTTTTTGGGAACTAGCACGTACTACTTTACTTTAACGTACGAGATGAAACGTGACGGTGAGATCTTCCTCTTAGAAAAAAAAATTCCAAGAAGAAATGATCACGCGTGCGTGAGATCAACGACGTTATCCTTTATGCTCGTCGTTCGCGAAGATCGCGCGAGTTCTAGTTGATCTTAACGATCAACGACGACGATCTCTCGATGTTTCTTCGTCAACGAACAAGACCAATTGAATTTAAGTTGTCAACAATCAATGACAAATAAATCGACGTGAAAATGCTTGGCCGGCGAAAGAAGAAGTTCTTCTTAAGAAAAGAGAGATTCAATTTCCTAAGAAATTTCGTTCTTCGCTTCTCGCGCTTCTTGCAATCGATCGAACGATGCACGAGATTTTATCCCGATTATTAATATATATATATATATATATATATATATATATATATATATATATATATATGGTATATATAATAATCAGGTTAGGCTAGTCGCGATAACGAGAGTACGAGTATTAAGAGCAAAGAGAGAAAAAGAGAAAGAGAGAAAGAGACAGAGGGAGAGAGAGAGAGAAAGAGAGAGAGAGAGAGAGAGATAAGATAGAGAGATAGAAAGAGAAAGAGAAAGAGAGGAGCGATCTGACGTGGAAGAAACGAGCGTGCGCCGGCGATGTTGTCCTAAATATAGACGAAACTAAAGCTAATTAATTAATTAATTAAATGATTTTAATAACGCCGGTGCGTGCTAAAATTATATCTAAATATAAAAGTAGAGTTATATTGAACACTTATATAAAAGTATATATGTATATATACTTATATATATATGAAGATGAAAATATATATGTATATGTATACTCATACACATACACATGCATATAAAATAATAGATTTTTAATTCGAGAAAGGAATGCTGGCGCGACTGTTAGCATTTAACGAGTGAGGAGAATGCACGACGAAAGGGTCTCAACTTCTCGCGGACCCCTGTCTGTTCGTTGCACAGGCTGCGTTAAAAATACGAACAACGTCGTTTCTGCGTTCTCGTCGCTGCCTTTTTTTTCGCAAAAGAAAAACCTGTAGATACGGTACAACGTTAATATTAAAAATATTTCGGGTAGTAGCGAGTCCTGATATAATATAAGCACACTCCCAATCCCTCCTCACCACTTATTCCCCTCACCTTTATTACTGTCGCTATTACATGCACCATTATTATTATTATTACCATTATTATTATTATTATTATTATTATTATTATTATTATTATTATTATTATTATTATTATTATTATTATTGTCTTCATTATCGTCACAGACAGTACGATTATTATTATTATTAATCTTTATCAGTCTATGTACATGAGGATTTTATTAAGACCACGATTATAATAATAATTATTATACTATTATTATTATTATTATTATTATTATTATTATTATTATTATTATTATTATTATTATTAATATTATGATTATCCTCATTATCGCGGTCAATTTAGTTAATTTTAAATTAAGTCCGTTACTTCGATTCCATGCCAACGGTTCTTAATGTTTTTGTTTCTCGAACTCGATTGCTTATTCTCTCTTTACCTCTAATGCTTCTTCCAAAAAATTGTACATCCCCAATCCCAATATTACGCTGTATCTTTTCTCTATACGTCTAGTTATTGCATTATTATTATTATTATTATTATTATTATTATTATTATTATTATTATTATTATGTTATTATTATTATTATTATTATTATATTATTACTATTATCATTGAAAATTATACCGGTAGCATGTGACGTGCAGTACACAAACACACTTTTTGCAAGCGGTGAGTCTTAACCTAGTCACAAATCAATATTTTTTAATTAATCGACGATCGATTTATTGATTATTTTATTTATTATTCACGACAATAAAACAAAGAAAAAAAATTGAATTTAATTTGAATTTTAATTTGTCGATTACCAAAATATTTTTCTTTTGCATTTATTTCTTATATCCTAAGTTTCTTCGAAAAGTGCTGGCCGAAAAAAGAAAAAAATTCCTCGCTTCCGAATGTTCCATATAAGTTATTATCGACTGCCAACCCGGCCTACCTTTATGCGAAGTCGAAGAAAATTTGGTCCATAAAGATCAACGAAGATGTCATCGAGGTCATCAAGGATTTGAGGATCATAGATCGCGAATAAAAAGAAGCTTCTTTTGTGTAAAATGAACAGGAAAATAAATGTTAATGACGAAAGCGAATCTAGAAACGATCGAATTAAAAAGGGGTAAACGAAAATTTCGATTCGTAAATACTCAACTTTGGCCTAAACTAAGTGGCTACTTATTTTCTCGGCGTTGGCCTAAGATTTTGGTCTAACTATTTATGAATAAAGAAACGTGGGCGTTATTCTCGTTTGATTTTCAGAAATGAAACGAAGTTGTTTGAAATCTCGATCGACAATTGATTTTGATCCCTCATAACAGGGTGGCACGATATATCTCGTTGGTCGAAAAGAAAAAAGAAAAATGAAATGTCCTTGCTTCGCATATTATTACGACAGTTTCCTTTTCCATTTTTTCCTATAAAACGGATTCGCAACGCTCTGCCGGCGTAAATAGGAAAAAAAATTATTCATCGTACAATAATTACGTCTATATGCTTCTACGTTGCACTCGTCTTTCTACGATACTCGAACCTCGTTGAAAAATCGTCCTATAAGAAAAGAAAAAAAGAAAAACCGTGAGAAATTTTATTCGCGCGTTATCATATTGGCCTTACGAAATGTTTAATCGTTGAACGTATTCATTGAATAATTAATTTTTTTCCAAGTTATTTAATAACAATTCGAGCTGCTTTGCACTTTCACGTCGATAAACGCCCATATGATTATCTTTGAGTATCTTATCGTCGATAAGAACTTGACCTTTGCAAATTTCGGTATCGATATTTATTCTGCAAAAGCCTTGACGTATTTCAGGACAAAGAACAAAAATATAACGAACAACACTATCCCCTATTATAATCTTAAAATATTATTTGCAACAGCCTGTCGAATTCCACGGAATACATATGCACATATACACACTGACACGATCGATAGATCTATTTCTTATTTTATTTAATTAGTACGTACTTAATGAAACCTTGACAATCATAAAAATTTCTCCTAACGATTACTTTAATAACATTTCTAAATAACGATAAAAATAATTTTACGTGATTCAGACTCGTTAATGAAAAAAATAATAATATTTAATCTAACCGGATCTCTCTCGTTAATTTCCTTAAACCTCGAGAGCTAAAAACCGCAAATTGATCTAAATTAAATTAAATTAAAACTCTAATTAAATAAAAATAATAGCAAAAATATCTTTGTCCTGATGATATAAAAATGACAGACCTTAAAACCGTAAGATCGGCTTGACTCAATCGAAGAGTAAAAATAATAATCATTCAATATGAGAAAACGGGCTTGCTCCTTTTCGCGTGATTCTTCGAGGTGGTCGTCCATCGATCGAGAATCGAGAGAAATTATTTATGAAACGCGAAAATTTTTTTAAATAATGAAAAGAAAAGAGAGAAAACTCTAAGAGACGGAACATACAAAGAGAAACGAAGAGAGAGAGAGAGAGAGAGAGAAAGAGTGAGGCACCGAACGAATAACAAGGAAAGAAAGAAAGATAGAAAGAAAAAGCCTTTCGCCGAGACGATATCATTCAAGTCTCCCCTTTCGAAGACTCGTTGAAGGGAGAGAGAGAGAGAGAGAGAGAGAGAGAGAGAAAGAGAGAGAGAGTGAGAGAGTGAGGGAGTGAGAGGGAGAGAGAGGGAGAGAAAGAAAGAGAAGGGGACTGTAAACTCTTTGTCATCCGATCGACGCTGTCAATTTTATCGACGAGTTGTCGTCCTTCGATGATCGAGAGTTACGGAAAAAGGACGTAGAAAAGTTCGCGTACTGCGTACGCTACGAGAAAGGGGAAAAAAGCGAAGGAAAATCGTGGAAAAGCAACGATCGGACTCTCTCGACGATTTTACGGATGCGCGACGTCTACTACACCGACACACAGACACATACTCATTTATATACGAACGGACGGTAGAAGGAGACGATAAAGAGAAAAAGATGGGAATAGAGAGATGGAGATCGAACGGCGTGAAGAAACGTTTGTATTTCCTCGGTCGGTGGCGAAAAATTGAGATCCCTATGTAAATTTTATTAAGAAGAAAATAAATTGAAATAGAGGTCGATCGAGACTCGCCGTTAATTAACATTATTTGGCGCGACTGGGCCGAAGCGTGCGGAGAACGAGCACACGGAACAAGACGAAACGCGATAATAAACATTATACTGAGAGAAAGAGGAAACGAGTGATAGAGAGAGAGAGAAAGAGAGAGAGAGAAAGAGAGAGAGAAAGAGAGAGAGAGAGAGAGAGAGAGAGAGAGAGAGAGAAAGAGAAAGAGAGAAAGAAAGAAAGAAAGAAAGGAAGAAAAAAGAGAGATAAAACGAAAAGAAGACAAAAAATAATGCGCAAGAGGCGAAAGGAATAATGAGCATACGTACATACATAAATGCGTAAGTTTTAAGAAGACGTAAGCAGAATTAAGTAATAGTATCTAACGTTAACACATGCAAGCTATTAATTATTATATTATCGATTAATTAAAGATATAAAAAAAAAAAAACAAACCGAGCGGAAGGTCGTATCACGCTGCAGATGAAGAATACTTACTTAAGATTAATGAAAAAAAAAAGACACACACACACTAATAAACTAATTATTATTGTACGATTATATTATATTATTATTACGAATATGACTATCGAGTTCGAGATTAAGTCGTGATAAAGAAATAAACTGAGAGAAAGGAAGTGAGATAGAAAGAAAAAGATAGATCACAAGCGAACGAATGAACGAATGAACGAACGAACGAGCGAATGTACTAAAGAAGGGAGAAAGATCGAATGCAAGCGAGAGTGAAAGAAAAAGAAACGAGAGAAAGGGAGGGAGAAAAAAAAGTCGAGTGTTCGTATGAGTGCGAACGAAAGTGAAGAAGCGAATGAGAGAGTGAAAGAATGATAGAGCGAGAGACAGCGCGCGCGAAAATTCTTTGTAAGTTCATTGAGAATAATAATTCCTCAAACTATTAGGATCATAATTAGGGTTAACTTAATCGGTGAATGCGCGATAGCGGAAGCGACGAGGCTATATACAGATATGAAAGGAGGAGGAAGCGGCAGAGAGATGAAACTTTTTCTCCGTAGAATTGCAACGACTCCTTTAATCGCGTCTTTCGGTTTTTTTTCGCGTGTGCGCGCGTGATACACACATTGAGAATAAAAATAAAAATTAAATTAACCAATAATAATAATAATAAGAAGAAAAATATGCGAATCGAGGAGGGAAAACGCGTGAATGGGACAAGGGTGTCTGCGAGAGAAAAAAGAATAGTCGAAGACAGAATAAGAGAGAGAGAGAGAGAGAGAGAGAGAGAGAGAGAGAGAGAGAAAGGGGAATATATATAATATATATCGCGTGCGTACGCAAAAAAAAAAAAAAAAAAAAAAGAAAAAAAGGAGAAAAGAAATAAAAACTAATTGTTAGCACCGAGTGAGCAAAACTTTTCTGTGTGATAATCTCGTAGTACACGTAGCGCGTTAAGTCTACTATACGTTTTCAGTAAGAGAACTAAAGGTGTGAAATGGAATTTTTTTTCTTCGGTAAATTCGGAGATGAAAGACGAGCGTGGAGCTTCCGAGTATTCGTTTACCTTCTTTTCTTTTTTTTCATTTCATTCCGAGAGGCCACGAAAAAGGGGAGAATAATTTTTATCGAGATTTCACTCGAAGCATCCCTTCGCGGCTTCGACGTAACGACATATCATCCTTAATAATGTTATCGCAATTGACTGTTATGAATGAATTTTTCGTTACAGATAGAAAGAGGAGTTCGTCGACTACTCCGACTCCTCTATATTATCTTCTAATTAATTAATAATCTTAAGTTCCTTCGATCCAATATTCGTCCTCGACTCTGGTTCCCAAGGATAAAAAGACGACGGTTTTCCGTTTAGAAATTCTCACATAAATGATACTTTACAGAGTGACGAGTCGCAGTCGATACTCCTGCCTCGTCGACACACTTTCTTTTCGCGTCGATGCCCGACGGTTATACGCATATGTATTTGATAAGAGAATGAACGAGTAGAAGAAGAACGAATAATTGTTTCTTAGACCGACGATACGTTCGATCAGTCCTTCAAACGCTCTGATTTGCAGGCTACCCGACGAGAGGCTGTCGATACTCCAGCTCTCGATTCACCTGCGATCATAGTATACATACTATACTATACTCCCATGCATACATAATGTTAACGAATAATTTACGTGCCTTGGAACCATAGTCGATGCATAACGAACGGATCACTTTTTTCCTCTTAACTCGATATCGGAAGCCTCTCGGGATAGCGACATACTTTGGAGGATTCACGCGAGTAAGCTGAATTGCGGGATTGGACGAATGGGTGAGAGGGAGGGTGGGATAGGTCGAAGGTTATTTAGGAAGAAAAAGGTGTGCGCAAGAGAAAGAGAGAGAGGGAGAGAGAGAGAGAGAGAAAGAGAGAAAGAAAGCGAAAGAATGCGTGTGTGTCGAGGATGAGAGAGATGTAGAAGCATAGAAGGGAGCCAAGTGTCCTTGATGCGACCGTCGTTGAAGCCACGAAATCTCGCGATCTCAACAGGTGATTTTTTTTATTCGAACGGATGATACATTTAAAGAAACGGATATTATATATATAAAACAAAAAGGAATGGAAAGAGAAAAGTTGAGAGAGTACGAGGGAAAAAGTCACGACTGATAAGAAATCCGTGTTAATTGTGATTTCGGAACTGAGTTCGGAGCCACGGGCGAGATACGTTCGGCGCAAACCGATCCTATAGAATGAGAGAGAAAGAAAGAGAGAGAGAAAGAGAGAAAGAGAGAGAAAGGAAAAAAGAGAGAGAGAGAGAGAGTAAATGGATTAGAGAGAAAGAGAAAATGTGAATGTACGTCTACGTATGCTCGCGTGGTCGAGAAAAAATGAGAGAAAGATGTGAAATTGTGGATGAAAGCGAGTTTAAGTGTTGAGAGGTGAAATTAAGGGAGAAAAAAGAGAAATCGTAAAAATTATACAGAGAGAGAGCCGGCCTCCTTGACTACCGGGAGGCCCGCGATATATGTATTGTAGAGATCGTCTAGGAAAAAAATGATAAACTAGGAAGAAACTTGAAAACTAGGAGAAAATTATTAGGCCAGTTGTATAAGTATAATAAGATTATCGCGGAGTTCTTACTCCACCCCATCCTTTTCGTGCACGATACTTTTTCGGCAATTCTTTCGGACTTGAGAGAAATTGTATGAATGAGAGAATGATGAATCGTATGTGAGCAAAACGAAGAACGAACGAAGAAGAGAGAGAGAGAGAGAGAAAGAAAGAGAGAGAGAGAGAGAGAAAGAGAGAGAGAGAAAGAAAGAGAGATTGAAGAAAACAAATTTTATCGAGAGAAGGAGATACAAGATCGAAGGATCCATCCTGGTCCGTTATCCGACTCAGTGGCGCTATCAGGGATAGAAAGAAAGTTGTGAATGAGTTAGAATGATAGAGTAAGAAAGAGAGAGAAAGATGAAGAGTCGATTGCACAGAAGCAAGGAAACATGTGCATATACGGAATGGCAGATACATAAAGTGTCAGTATATCCATCCATCTATCCAACCCTTCAATCACCTCGAGTAAAATGGCAGGAACGAAAATCATAAAGCACGTATCAGAGCAAGAATGTAAAAAATGTTATCGAAGAGATAAGCCTGGCAAATTCCGTTTGAAAATGGAATTTCTGTCGAGGCTGTTCCAGTCTTCCTTCACCATCAAGCTCTAACGTGTTTTTTCTTAATTTTCTTTTTGTTTTATTCTCCTTCCTCAAACTAAAGTTCAATACAATATATTTTAAACAAACTGTTCTAGTACGTTCACATTCGAGCTTTCCCATTAATCCTTCTAAGAAATGATTCAGAACATTTACTTATACTTATTTATTCCTTCCGTAATTTCTAATACAATTCTATACTCTATGTTAATAAATAAGATGAAAAAGATAGAATATTATTTATCTATAGAAAGAACGAAAGAGAGAAAGAAAGAGAGAGAGAGAAAGAGAGAGAGAAAGAGAGAGAGAGAGAGAGAGAGAGAGAAAGAGAGAAAGAAAATTGAAAGCGAATGCACGCGTGTACCGAGAAGAGCACACACGAGACGAAAAATGTGAATAATGTTAAATGTCGATATTCCTGGAGTGTGTTACTCGCACATAACGTCTCAGCCAGTAGTCGTGTTAGGTTATATACGTATTATCGTTGTAGGGAATTGTAGGTGTATTTAACGAAAGAAGAAAGAACAAAAAAAAAAGAGAAAGAGAGAGAAAGAAAGAGAGAGATAAAGAAGGAAATAAAGAACAAAAATTATTAAGACACTTATTTAGTGAAGAAACGAAGGAAGCGAGGATGAGCACTAGGCAAGTCACAGAAAAGAAAACAACAAGTAAAAACCCTACGTCGATGTGTGAGGATGTGAGCTAGATCGCCGCGTTGAGTCCAATGAAGTCCTCAGTGATATGCAATGGAGACCCTTCGGAATAAAGGAAGAAAGAGCATCCGACCGACAGTCTCGTCGACCATATTCGTCTCTTAGAGAAAATCGAACGACGTCATCGATAAATGACGCGGATAATTAACGATCGATGTGTATATATATTTATACCTATCGGAGCAGTTAGTATATATGAATATATGTATAAGCTCGTATATGTATATTTATATATATACCTATATTATATTCTATAATATACCATATATCAGATGCAGGACATGCACTCGAAGCCCAATCGTTCCTGTTACATTGGCAAACGTACCGATAAACGCTGATTTTTTCCGCTGAACCTCAGAAATCTTTCATTAATGAGAAGCGTTTATAAACCTATCGATGGACGAATTTGACGACTTGCTCGGTCGGCTGGAACGTCTTGTGGGAATTGTTTTTCTGCGCTCTGGTTGGTCGACTTTCGGCCCAAATCTGGAGCACCATTGTGACACTAGCGAGTACATTTTAAAATCCGGAGCTCTGTCTCTTAATATCCGTAAAAATCGTTTACCAGAACGATTCAAACAAACCACCTTACTATATTCTGATACATTTTATCACCAATTTTCGTTTCCTTCACGATCTACGTAAAAGGAATCGATTAAAACAATTGATATTTACAAACACACACGTTTCCTCAACGGTGATTGATTTTTCTACATACTTCAAAAATTAACTGCTATAGTCGACGAACGACTACATACTCTTTATGAGATTTGAAATATTGGCCTTCTTTCGCAAATCGTACTTTGTAAATCATTTTCCTCTTACGTGGTTCATGAAACCATTTTAAGCCGGATTCAGTTTTCCGAAAAGACACAGTAACGACTGACGACATTCTTGTTTTCACATAGTCGCCGTCGAAACAAAGCCAAATAACGAGACAGAGTCCCGGATAAAAAACCTATCTATTTTCATGAATGCATTACGATATTTAACGAGAAAGTATACTTACACATTTATAATACATATTTGACAAATATATGTATATAATATATTTGTGTATGTATACGCATATGTATGTATGTATGTATGGATACCACTTTTGACACGACGATTAAGTTGATACGATTTTTCCGGCGTTTTACCCTTTTGTTGGACTTTCGACGAGGTAGAAAAGTTTTACGATTTGTCGATATCTTTGATTTGCGCGCAAGACGATATACAGTGACGTGAAGGGGATACGAGTTTCTCTCGTATCAAGGAATGAAAGAAATAAAGAGAGAGAGAGAGAGAGAGAGAGAGAAAGGAAAAGAGAAAGAGAAAAAATTAAATTTTTGGCAGACAACAAAAAGGCAGCTCTTAGAAAACGAGTTCGTATACCGAACCACACAACAAAAGGAAAGTGCTCAGCAAAAGTAATCGGCGAGCGAACGTCATCAGCCGCGAAGCAGCACACCCACACACACGCGTACATACCTACACTCGACCGAAATACACGCGCACGCACGCACGCACGCAAGCAAGAGTACACGGAGATACACATGTACACGTACACGTACACGTACACGAACACGTAGAGACACGCAGTTCTTTCGGCCAGAACCTAAAAGACACATCAAGGAAAAAAGTACAAGTTTATCACGTTGCGCCTTAACGTTAAAATTAAAAGTTGATCAAAAGAGAGGAAAAAAAGTGAAAGCGTATTCTTAACCAAAATCGGCCTTAGTATATACTTTTCCAGGACATGTGAGAGACGCGAGACGGGCGGTCTTCCATTTCTTCTCCTCCTATCCCATTCTCCTTTCTACCTTATCACCTTTCGTGCCAACCTACATTTTCTCGCCCTACGTCTAGATAATATAAAGGAATATATTATATAAATATTATATCTCCACCGGCGGCGGGAAGTTTCGAAACCTCGCAGCTAACTCAGCAAACCACAGAACCATCGAAAAAAAAATAGATTTTCCGTTCTCGCCGCGTCAGGTTGGAATTGAAATTTTTGGGATTCGCGTCCACGTTGAAAACAAAAAGAAATCGCCGTGGACGCGTAACCTTCGTTGTCCTTTTCGAACCTTCTCCTCTCTCTCCCGATCCCTTTGCTCTAATAAATATACACTCTTTCCTGCTTTGCCCTGGAAACCGAAAACCGCCCGTCGAGCTTTCCACGTTCCGACATACCCTCACGAACCCCCTCCTACCACCCCTGCATAATATCCTTTCCAGAACGATAAAGAAAAACGATGGAAAACACACGATTCACCACCCATTCGTGGGAGAGAGACGAGAAACAATCGTCTCTCTCTCGCGTGAAAAAAAAAAAGAAAAACATTTCCTGCATGTAACTAAGTAAGCGACAACGCGAGTGGACGGGTCACCCGGAAAACAAAAAAATAAAAAAAAATAAAAAAAAAGATATTAATTAAAGAACGCTCGTTATCAAAAAGTAAAGGTATCGGAAAGGAATGAATAGAACAGATCATCGAGATTAAAATCTTAATTGAAGAAGAAGAAGAGAGAGATTGAGAGAGAGGTAGAGAGAGGAAGAGAACGAGAGGGAGAGATGGAAAGAAAATATTGGAATGGAAAGGATAATGCGAAAGGGCGGAAAAGGACGACTGTCGACTCGCCGTTCCCCGCGGCCGGGACAAGGAAAAAATTCGCCGAAAATCCGGGAAAATCGAACAGAGCAAATAGCCTGCACGGAAAGACATGCACATTCTATATACCTATACGTGTTATATGTATATGTATATAAAACCGAGGAGGAATCGACCACGTATTATCTCGTCGCGTAGATCCGCGGAATTTTTTAACATCAGTCGTATTGCGATCGCATCTTTAAAGTAAAAAAGATAGAAAAGAAAAAAGGGAAAAGGAAAGGAAAAATAAGTGGAGATTTGTATGATTGTCGTTATTCGCGTACGTAACACGTCTTGGGACGCTCTGGTTATACGTGGCCGAATAAACTTAAGAGTTAAATAATGATTCTTGATTGCATGTATAAAAAGACAAAATGAAGAAATGGAAATTTAGAAAGGACAAAAGATATGCAAGCAAAATTTTGATTATAGTTTCAAAATAGACTATTTCGATTAATGAAAATTATAAAAATAAAAAATTGAAATTGACAAATCTAAATTTGGAATTTTGGGAGAGAAAAATACAAAAGAGAGAATCTGAATCGTGTTCGTAGAATCAACAAGTTTTTGTCTAAAGCTATAAATTACGTAATTATTTAATAAAATCTAATTTGATTCTATTTTTCACTGTTGATATAACGCTCGTTGAAATTCGGCTGCGTACGAAGAGGTATGTCCCATCGGTGACGTCCGCGCGATCGGGCCAGCTCGTCTAACTCACATAGATATAAATCTAAGTAAATTAGATCGCGATCGTTCAGAGCAGAAATCGAGAGCAGCGTGATGTGACCATCGACGGACGACCGGATGGTGTTTCGGCAGCAATCTTCAATTCGTCATCATCGTTCTTTTCGTTCTTAAACAGACCATAGATGCATTATATTCACTAGAGATACGCACAGGAATTCGTTAGATATATTCATACAGAATAGAATCAAACGCCAAAGGGTGCGCGATTTCTTTCGTTTGATATAACGCACACGAGAACCCGCCCTTAACCTTCCGAAGAACTCACGATGATCCAACCGACCCGGTCCAATCCGACAGTTGATAAAACCGATGTTAACCGCTATAACTGGACATACGAGGCAATAACGCTATACGACGCAGGGACAACACAATAAACAATCACGTTTATATGTATAATCAATACTTAGAAATAATTATTTCTTGCTAACACCGTGGCACATCGCTCGTATCCTCTTGAGATCGAAGATACGAGAAGAACGAAAAAATGAATCGTTTCTCTCGAGTCTCGATACGATCTCACCCTCAAAGAGGAAGCAACGTTTGCCTTTTATCGGTGGTGGATGAAAATGTTTCCTTTTGGACGACATAACCGAAACGAAATCGTACGATCGTCGTCGTTTTCGTCGTGTTTTCATCGACGACGAAAATTTAATCATCCTAATAAGGAACGCCAATGATGCTATTCCGACGATAATTATCGGCACGATCGTACGTACCTCGCAGAATTAAGAAAAGTTGATCGATGCCAAAAGCGTATCGTATCTCTTTCTCTGCTTCCTTTGTCATTCCCTAAATGGTATGATTTTTGTTCGTTTCGGTAATCCAATTCACCGAGAAGACGGCGTTCGCCAGACGATGCGATGAGCGATGCTCCTCCGATGATCGATCTGTGAAGAAGCCGAACGTATGTAAATACGAAAGGAATAAGGAACAAAGAAAGAAGAGAGAAGGAGAAACTCGGATAAGGATAATAACGATGAAGAGGAGGCCACTAGCGACGAACGATAGTCGCTGGCCCATGAGCGTGGGTAGAGCCGATCGACGTAACGTAAAACCCGAAAAAACGTAACTCTAAACGAATAATCGATGGAAACCGAGCACGCCGCTATATATATATATATCTAATATATAAAAACAGAACAGCGAAAGGATACTAAAAAGGCTTACATTATCGGGATGAATAAAGCAAAAGAAAAAAAAAAAGAAACGAAAAGGAAAGAAAAGAATAACAGAATAAAATGTAACCTATGTACTTAACAAAACAAAAATCGCAGAAAAAAAAGGAAAAGAGTTGAGAAAAAAGTAAATTAATAAAAAATCGGAAACCTTGCCACTTGCAATTCGTTTTTAAGACGCGACGCGTTCAAAGCAATTCGCACGACGTACATACTATATGTATATACGAACATTCTTTGTAGAAAAAATGAAAAGGAGAGATAGAGAGAGAGAGAGAGAGAGAGATGGAAAGCTTGCGCGAGAGAAAGAAAATCGGAGAGAAAGGAAAAAAAAAGAAGGAGAATGAAGCGAGAGAGAAAGAGAGAGAGAAAGTGAGAGAGAGAGAAAGAGAGAGAGTGAACGAGAGAGAGAGAAAGAGAGAGAGAGAAAGGGAGAGAGAGAGAGCGAGGATGAGAGAGAAAGAGAGAGTGAGCTGGGAGTAAGAGAGAATGCGTAACTCGTAATAAAAGAGATTTAACAAAAAGAGAGAATGAGCGAGAGAATCGGTGAAGCTGATCCGCTAATCGACATTCTGATTTTTCGCAGATTTTCGCGCGGGACAAGAGGTGTGTCCCCTCCGAGAAACTCACGACACCCGGTCCCCACTCCTGTAACTACTATCGCCATTACTTACCCCACTCCTCCTTCTCCTGAACACCCATAATCCTTTCCACGAGGAAAAAGGTTTTGCTTCCAAGATCCATAAAAAAAAAAAACGCGTTATTGAAACTATAAACTACCTAAACAATAATTATTAAACGATAAAGAAGGGTTAAGAGTATTTGATTAATTGAATTATACCTAACGATTAATTAAAAGTAACTAATGAATAATGATACTTAACGATAATACGATTAATGATATATAGTATAAACGGTACGAAACAACCCGGTACATGGCGGCTAACAAACCATCCACCGTGACCGGACGGTTCTTCCTGATCGATTCTCCGATGACGATATTATAAGAGAAGAAATGATAAGAGAGAATAAGAGAGAGATAGAGAGAGACAGAGAGAAAGGAAGAGAGAGAGAGAGAGAAAGAGAAGAAGAGAGAAAGAGAGAATAAATAAATAAAATAATAAAAGACGTCGAGGATGAGACCGCGACGTCGCGATCGTCCTGAAAACAGAGTTCCTTCGTTTCTCCTGCGAGCGAGAGCGAAGTGTCCAATAGGAGACGCTTTTTTCCAGGATAAGAATCGGTAGAAGAACTGTCGCGCGTCCGAGTGGTCGTTTCTTACCCATCATTTATACGCTAGCTTGTAACTTGAAATTTAAGTGTAATAATGACGAAAATGATACATAGGGAAAAAAGGAACACGTATGTACGTACACGAGTATACACAACGTGAGAGCGCGAAAGGATACGCGAGATGTGAAAAAAAGAGAGAGAAAGAGAATAACACTTATTACACACACAAAAAAGTACACGGAGAATATACATACGACACAAGCATTAATGATACCTAATAATATAATTATATTATTGATATAAACTTACGATTATGAGCTATCCTAGTGGTATTATAACGACGACATAGTTGATTGATCTGTTTAATATTGAATGTCTGTAGATCACGGAGCGTTTGGAACTCTATGCTACACCCCTTCGATCATCGATCGAATGAACCCTTTCCCTATACAATTTCCTCCTCCATTTTCCTCCTAACCCCGGAATTTCGATCCCACCTACCTTAAAACAGCGCCCCAAATTATTCACGAGACATCATTTCTAAACGATCGTCGAACATCGATTGGTACGCTACCGCGATTGGTCAAACTAACCCCCGTGAAAAAAAAGAAAAAAAAAACGTGAGAAAAAAGAAAAAACCGCGAAATTCATTAATAATATGATCGACGAAAACAAGAATAAGCACTGAGAAACAAAACCCTTCGTTATTTTTTTTTTAAGAAAAAGAAAAAGATACGAGCAAAGCTGGAGCTACCTCGAAAGTATCGCGCGAAGGATTCTTCTTTCTTTGTTTTCGTGGTTTTTGAATAACCTGTTATGCGTATGCACGAGCAGTAAATTCGTACTACGAGCATGTTTTTACGAGACACAATCTTCCCCTCGAACTGGTTTTCCGTTCGAAATTTTTCCCGTACTCGCGCGAGCTACTCGCGACAATTAAAGCGTTCTCAACCAACCGGTTTTACGTTGACGTGACTACTTATAGCTATCAGAAAGCTCAACGTAGCTTTCCTTCGTTACTCATCTACCGAGACAAGCTCGTACGAATATCTGCCGAGCATACGTCAAACCTTCGTTCGTTAATTAATTTAAAGAAATATTTTAACTTAACGTTACATCAGAATTAAGATTTACAAAATCGATACCATTAAGGTATACACAATCACGATCCTACCGTCAGATATCAAAATCAATCAACGATCCTTCGAAAGGATCATTAATTAATGGTCACAAAAAAGAAATTAAGAAACGACAGAAACTACTGGTAACGCGACAACCTTCGCGCGCGAATGATCAATAATAATACCTAGAGGAAGCGAAAGCACGATCGAGATTAAAATATGAAGATAATAAAAAGTATGGAAAGAAAAAAGAGAAGCGAGGCCTAGAAAGAGAAAATTCTGTGTGAAGAAATTCCTCCAAACCCCTCTGCCTCTGTTTTTTAGGCATACGTGTCGCGTGACGTCCATCGATAAGAATTAATCAAGAAGAAGAAACGAAAAAAAAAGGAGGACAGAAAGAAAGATCAATCGAACCGATCTATTGTTTATCGTAATAGCGTATCCGCTTATTTTAAGAGAAATAGATGATCCCGTTTGACACGGAATCAAACATTATTCTTCTCGATCGACGTCTCCGCCTGTAGATTCGCCTCTCTAATTGTTGAGTTTAAGTTTTATATATCAAGAACTTCATCGCGCAAATCGAGGACTCGATCGTTCGATATCCTCGATCTCGCATGTTGTATCTTTGTACATTTCGCAAAACGTTCGTGATCTCAACGAGAGAGAATCGGACGACACTCTGTTTTTCCGTATTAACGATACGTTTTATCGCTAGTCAATCTTTTTAACGGAATCGCGTTCAGTGCCACTCCTTCCTCCTTATTCGAGTGGCCGGAACACGGTGATTCTCGAGATCTGTACGAAAAGATTAAAATTGTTTTTGTTTTATTGGTTACATACTTTGACTTTACTGCTGTTGACTCGTTATCCAAGTTATGGAGACGAGAAGAGAAACGAGGCTGGTCCATCGTAAGTTAAAAAAAGAAAACGATTGTTTACCGTTCTGTTTTTGTTTATTTTCTCTTTTTCGATTTAATTTCGTGAGGTGGAAGCGGCACTGTCACGGCTCTGATTACTATTCGGCGATGTCCGCGTTAAAATAATGGTTCATCGCCGGATGGCTATTGTACAGACTTCGCCGTTATCAGAGGGTAACACGGACAGTAGGGGAAAGCAGTATTAATGAATTAATTAGGGACGACCTTTAAGAGCCACGCATATTTAGTGGAACGCTCGTACGAACGTGATCAACTCGTCGGAAACGTTATATTATAGTTTTTATCGAACGAAAACAATAATCAGCGATTTAAAAAGAAGAAAATCAAAAATTGCTAACTACACATGAAACAATAAAATCCAATTCGATATTTGTTAATGTTTAATGTTGAACTTTGAAATGATCGAGGAGTCGACGCAACGATCGTACGAGCTTCGCTTCCTTCCACAACCATAAGCAATGTTTCCCTCTCCGACGAAATTCTTCAAAAATCAAGAAGAAAGTATAAAACACGACACATTGGAACACGCATTCTACACACGCACCATTACACGCACCATTACACGCAGGTTCTTCGCGTTTTTGTCCTGGAGTTAATGTACGTACAAGAATGGCCAATCTCTATGATCTATTACGAAAGTTCGCGACAACCGCAAACCATCACAATTTAACGCGTAAATGATGCAGACAACGAGATGCCGCGCAGTGCACTCGTACAGCCTTCCCATCATTTCAACCGGATTTATGTTCTCTCAAACAAACTAAACGTCGACGAAACTTCTGTTCGGGCCGCGTCGTGACGATGATGTTATACAAATAATCGTACAGTATCGTGATCGTCGTTGATACTCCGGCGAATTACAAATAGTACAAAATAAAAAAAAAGACTGGTTCGCTTTTGGTCCGTACAACATGCGATCTTGGCCTTTATTATTATCATCATCGTTAGTCAAAGTCACAATCGGATTTCGTTGAACATCACTCGACAATCTCTCGATTTTTCCATATTAAACCAGAGACCAAAGATCTTACAGATCAAACATTCCGACTCAACCGGTTTTGATTTAACCAAATTCCAGAACGACCATGTCCGATCGAATTCGTTGGATCCTGACCGTCTGGTACGTACATTAATATCCAAAAGCCATCCTAAACCCTGAACCTGATCCCAGCAAAATGATAGTTCAGTTCGACCTGGGCAAAGTCAGGCGAGCGTCGGGCCGGCTCTCAATTTTGAAATAGCCATTTCGACTAAAAGCGAAAAAATGACAGACCCCCAAAACCCGATGCAATAGAGGAAGGCAACCGGATCAAAATAACCGCCACACGAATCAACAGTTTCTCGCGCGGGGCCCGGCCGCGGCTGCCATTAGATAACTCCGCTTAAGAAAAGGAAGAAAAAGGATTATCCTTGTCCACCCTATGTCCTTTTATATCCTAAATCCTTCAACCCTGATATTTCCTGCTTCCAAAACCTCGATCCTTTCCCTCTTACCTATCCCCATCCAGGCTGTTAAAAGGCCAGGGACCTCAGAGGATATCTAAATAACTTTATTAGTTGCGGTAGCCTGTTAGCGCCGGGGGTGCATAAGTCCCTCGTGGGCCCGCAAAAAAGAACGTCGCCAGGTTAGCCGCGGCCACGCAAGCTGCGTGGATTCGGGTCCCGCGCCCACTCTCACTCACAGCACACACTGGGCCGACTCGTCCGATAGAATGTGCCTTCAGTGTTGATTTTATACGAAAAAAATACTAAAATTATACAAAGGGGCCCGACATAGACCGAACGCCCACCCAAAGCCTGACTGGTGCTCGCCCGCTGCCCATTTTTTTCATCCTCAACCGGTAACACGCAAAAGCACACACTTACAAAAGCAAGCACACGCACACAAGTACACGTACACAAGTACTCGCTCTCTGGACTCAGTCGACTCTGCTTTTTGGTTTAGCTTGGATTTCGTGAAAGTCTTAGCAGTACTCATAAAAATTCCTATTTTTTTCTAATCATTGAGAATTGAAAAGACACATTCGAATATATAATTCGTAAGAAAATAGAGAAGACGAAAGTTTCAATAGTAACGTAATGTCTCCACCCTTGTCTTAGGGTACGAAGAGAGATCACAGGTAATCCCTCGAGCAGGTTTTCATCCTCGCGTCACAGGAGCTCTTAATGGGCTACCCTCCGAGAGCAGCAGCACAACCTATACCAACTCGATGACTTCCGCGGAATATCCGCAATTTGACATATGAAATATTCAAGCTAGTACCTCGCTCGCGGTGCACCGAGTACACGCGACGTTTTCTTCGAAGTGTCGGCTTCTCCACTAAGCAAAGAGTCTATCGAGAAAAATGAGAGAGACAGAGAGAGAGAGAGAGAAATAGAAAGATAAAGAGAATAAAAGTGCTTAAAATAAGACATCGAACACGTTACATACGCACGCACACGCACGTACACACACATTCTCCAAACCCACCACCCCAGCATAAAAGAAGTTTTGGTTATCGCAAGGAGTTCGGAACGCTGCTATGCACTGATAACACACACGTATATTGATTAAATGCAATTACTATGCGATAAGTATACTTACAATAATATATATGTGTACTATGGTCTCTCCCACTCCCCATCGAAAATGCCCGATCTTGTTACGATCGTGCGGCCAACTCGGTGTGCCTCTAAGAGATTCACTAGAGTTTTGCCGCGATCGATCCTAGCTCGACGGTGCCTCACACACAGCACACGTAACACCGATAAACCCCCATAACACCCGTAACCCTTCAAACTAACAGCCCTTCCCCCCGAAAACATTCCCTGAAACTATGTCCCAAAACTACAAGCGTAGAATTAACCGCATTAACTATGAATGACAAGAGCTACGTAAGAGCTAACTAACTAACACTACAATTAAACTTACTTAATTATTAACAATTAACAAGCAGTAAAGCAGTATAAACAGTAAACGCCCAATAATCATTGAATTGTGTGTCGACAACTACATACTAACTACCTACCGTATATCGAAGTAATAGCCGTATGTAAAACGAATGAAAAAAAAATAACTTGTATTCTACCAGTTGTATCAGCCAGTCCAGTTCTAATAAGCAAGCGATTAAAAATAACCCAATGCCCGATTTTAAGCCCGAACCGTTTAGTCCTTCTTCTCCTCTGCTCCTATTCCATAGTCCTTCCTTCTACCTTATCAGGTACCCAATCCGGTGGATTAACCGAATCGCGAGTGCCGCGAGAATCGTCCTTCTATCCCTTCCGACTTATCCGATCTACCACCACTACTACCAACATCCGATCCGAAAAAAAACTCCCGATCACTGATCAAATCCACGGAACGATAAAACTCCCTCGGTATAAATAAAAGACGCAGTAAAAAAGAAAAAAAAAATAAACGTTAAATCCCGCCGAATAAAAATATTAACGATTAGTGTTTTTCCGTAAACAGCTTTTACGAAGGACGAAGCAACCAAACCAAAAAAAAAAAAATTAAAAGTAAAAAATAATAGTATACGAAAGGAAAAGAATTCAAGAAACAGAAGACTTCGTATCGTATTACGATTGTATGCACATGTGTGGGGAGACCATGTAACTTTTAACTCCGCCGATCACGATCGCCGTCTCGGCACTCGCGATCAGTGCCTCGGGGAGAATCTTTTCCCATAAAAAAGGAGAAGGAGATCCTCGCGTGACGACCGATCGCGAGTACGAACGCGCGAGATTAGCCCTCGAACCCACCTTTACCCACCCTCCACGAACCAGCTATCATTAGCAGCTACGTCCCAAAATATCCAATCTAACCCACGAATTCCACCCACGAAAGACTAGTCACCACCACTATCGCAGCCACCACCGTCACGAACCACTACCATCACCGCCATCACCATCGTCCCGTCCCAGCCCTCTCTTTATCTACCCGCAACCCTCGATTCCCTACGTGTTGTATTATCCGTTATTTTCGATATAATATTATATATAGTATACTAATGATATTTAAAGATAATACGACGACGATAAGGTATGGGAGACGTTTGGTCACACACAGATAGGACATCACACGGATTACGCCATCCTCACATGACCATTTTGATCGACACACACACATACATACCTACATAATACATATTCACATACATACATAGTTTACAAACGCGCGCAGACACCGAAAAGAGACTTACTTACAAAGAGGGAGAAAGTGAGAAAGAGAGAGAGAGAGAGAGAGGGAGAGAAAGAGAGAGAGAGAGAGGGAGAGAGAGGGAGAGAAAGAGAGAGAGAGAGAGAAAGAGAGAGAGAGAGAGAGAGAGAAAGAGAAAGAGAGAGAGCGAGAGAAAGAAAGAGGGAAACACGCACGTACACGTACACATACACGTACACGCACAGTAACATACGCGCACGCACACGAAACAGGTACCAGCTGTAATAGACAGATGTAAAACAAGAAAAATAAAGCAAAAAACAAAAAAAGGTAAACCATGAATAACAGAACACTAGTTGCCGTGCAGTTTGTGAAGATATAATAATACAAAAATAAAACATAAAATAAAATAAAACATACACGTAATGATAACCACCGACCTACCCGCGGGTCCGCTTCGTTCTTAAATAGCCCCGCGAGGCCAGTAGTCGGCACACGCCCCCTTTACTTTACCATCGAGATCGCTCGAGGAAGCACAACGAGGACGATCCGCAGGGATTCCGCAGAGGAGGACGCGATTATATATATCCCGTCCTCCTCCTCCTCCTCCTCCGCTAAATGAGCTCCTCCTCGTTGATGCAAGATCCTCAAGCGAATCGGTTAGCGGGGCGCGTGAGTCGCCGGCACGGACTCAACGAGATCGGGGCGTGAGAATAATATCTGCCTCAGCGTAGCTAAACGTTTTTGTACAGAGGACTCTAAATGGAGATTGCATTTAACTTGATGTAAAATCTTGAGTTTACAGAGCAGCACTATACATACCACACAGATGAATGTATATATTTTTACGTTACAGAATATGCCTGAGCTTTAACAGACAGGCGCCATAAGACTGGTTCTCATTTCCCACGAAACAATGCGTATATAAATGCCACATAACTTTTAACGAAGAGATTGCGCGAGAGAGAGAGAGAGAGAGAGAGAGAAAGAGCGCGAGCGATAGAGAGGTATTGAAAAAAAAAGAGGATCCTATATTATAATGTAAAACCTAATGATATTTGTATACAGTAATGCGACCCACCTGGTACCATCGAACCGAGACACAAGGGGGTTGGAATAAAAAAGAAACAAACAAACACACACGTACACGCCAACGGTCAATGAGACTTAGGGCTGCCCGCTAGCAACACCAAGGTACCGCGAAGACCGTTCGGACAATTCGAGAGGTCGATTCGTGCGATCTGTCGATCAAGGAAAAATCAAAAAGAAGAGAAACGACGTGAAAGGGTGGGATAGGGGATGGGTGGTGAGAATAAACAATGTGACGAATCGATTCGACTCTCGAATTGATCCAAACGGTTGACGGGTACTAAACTCGATATTAACCGTCGACGAAGAGACCGAGGGGGTGTGAAAGAGCGAGAGAGACAGATAGATAGAAATTAAAATGAAAGATATAGCTGAACGGACGCTAATAATTGGCATTCGAATTCGCGACGCAACCCGTGAGAACGTTTTTTACACACCGTGCTAAATTAACATCCTGATTTTTACATTAGGCCGTTATCTCCGCCGAACCTTATCGAAAACTTCCAACTAAAAACCTCAAAAAAATAGGGCGAAGATAGAGAGAGAGAGAGAGAGAGAAAGAGAGAAAGAAGGAGAAAGAGAGAGAGATAGGGAGTGAGAAAGATAGAAGATTTGTCGTCGTCGTCGAGACGGTATTGTTTGTCAAGACGGTCGAGATGTAAAGAAAAAGAGAAAGAACAAAAAAAAGGAAAGATAAGAATGAATGAAGGAAAGATGGCGGCGCACGAAAAGAACCCAGGGTGTGTTGCCTGCGGGTACCCCGACAGAAGCATAACGCGGGTAGGAGTTTCTAAACAAGAATTCCCGATGCACTCGAGTTCCCCTGCGACTCGAGTCGAGCGGGAAGGTCCTAATTTTCAAAATAAAAAAATTAATAATAATGATAATAAAAAAAAAAAAATACTAAATCCGTGCTCGCGGCTTCGTCGGTCGGAGTTCAACGCGATACAACGATCTTCTTGATATTGGCTCCTCGGAACAGATTAATAAACATTTTGGTAACGAGATCATGGCTTGGAACAAACATTTGAGATAGATGAATGGGGACAATATCGAAGATGACCGATAGATCGCGTTAAAGCAAAGACCGACGGACCGAGAGGCTATTCATGACACACGTTTGAGTTGCAGTGCAAGCGAACATCTGTAGAGCCATATACGTATAGTATGTTATTGTATCTTTAAAGAAAGGCGAAGATTAAGAGAGGATAAAGAGAAAAAAGGAAGAAAAAAGAAAAACATTGTGGAAGAAAAATTTACTCGAAGACAATTAAGCGTAGTAAGTGTACATTTTTATAAAGGTCGCGGTTGCATTTCGATAAACCAAAAAAGAAACGTTCGATGCAGCAAAAACGAAATAGACAGGGAAAAAGAAATGGAATCAAGGGGTGACAGAATTTGTAGCGAGGAATCTTGATAATAATATTAATTCGAAACAGAGACAGGAGAAAGAGAGCGAGAGATTCGAGCGAGATGTGAAACAATAGGAAGAGAGGGAATGTGTGAGAGTGAATAAGATATGGATGCATGAGAAAATGAAAGAGAGAGAGAGAATGAAACGAATGAAACAGAGTGTGGTATGATAATGAGCGAACGTATGAGTGAAAAGTAATAGAGTGATAGAGAGTAGGAAACGATGAGAGAAGAAGATAGAAAAAGAAAAGTAAAAGACAGATATGACAGAGAAAGAAGAAGGGAAAACGTAGAGAAGGGTCGTTATGATCCAACATCGCGATGGCGGCTTGGTCACCGGCGGCCCCGTCCGAAACGGGTGCAAGTAACTTTAGGTGTATAAAAGAAAAAAATGATTAAAATTTTACCTATCCTCTCGTGGTTTTTAGACATTATTGTAAAAAAAAGATAGAGAGAGAGAGAGAGAGAGAGAGAGGGAGAGAAAGAGAGAGAGAAAAAGAGAAGGAAAGAAAGAAACGAAGGAGTTATTGTGTGACTGTGTTATTAGTTGAATGCGAAGATGTATGAGAAAGAAAGAAAGTTACATGACAAGCGTGAATGAATGATCGAAAGGGAGAGAAAAAGAGAGAGAGAGAGAGAGAGAGAGAGAGAGAGAGAGAGAGAGAGAGAGAGATAGAGATAGAGAGAGAGAGAGAGAGAGAGAGAGAGAGTGAACAAGAATGAATGAAACGAGAAGCCGAAGAAACATTTATTGTAAATTTTTGGGAGTGATTTGGTCGCTTGGTGACTGTGCCATGATCTCGATGAAAATACTTAAAGTTTCGTGCGAAAATTCGAATGGAAAGGAACGTGAAGATCATAAATTGTCGACGTTGTATCGATCAATCGATCGTCGAACTTCGTTTTGACGACGTAACGACAGTAATTGTAAACGTTTCTCTCTGTTTGCCCATACGACAACGTACTTCCTTTTTCTTTCTCGTACGAGAATAGAAAGGATAATATTTCGCGACTTTTTTCGAACAAAAATGAAGATACGAGAAAAAAAGACAAAAAAAAGAACAAAAATAAAGAAAAACAAGGAAAAAAGAGAAAGAGAAAGAAATAATGGAAACGAGATAGTCATTTCGTGATCCAAAGAGATCCGACGCCCGTGCTCACTTTCGATTAGAGCACATTTGTTTCGATTTCGAAATCACGTTTCTGGGGCTTTTTATATATTTTTGGCAACGATATCTCTTGATAAACTTAAGGTATATAAGCGCAACAAAATAATACATGACGATTTGGGGAAAGCTGACGAAAGGGGCGTGCGTTATTAGACGAAAGCACTTCGCTACCGTCTATTGTTAAATAAGATTTCGAACAGATGCGAAATAAAAAGAGCGTGCACGAATGATAAATTCAAAGAACATAATAAAAATGATCGACTGGTGAAAGGGAAGAAGATAGAGTGCGTAAACGAACTTGAAAATGAAACAAAGAGAGATTGAGTGTATGTGAACGTCTGTACGTGTGTGTGTGTGAGAGAGAGAAAGAGGAGGAGAAAGAGAGAAGAGGAAATAAAAGGGGAAAGCGGTGGTAAAATAATATTTAAATATTCGTATCAAAACAAGAAAAAAAATTGTGTAGGGCCTCGATATACTGGTGTACGAAAATGAGTGGAATGACATGAAAGCGTTGTGAAATGATAATTGAGAGAAAGAGCGAGTAAACGAGCGAGAGAAAGAGAGAGAGAGAGAGAGAGAGAGAGAATGATCGAGAAAAAAAGAGAGCGAGAGAGAGGGGCCGAAACTACTAAAAATATTTATAATATATGGCTACAAGTACAAATTACTTCGACTACTGAGCGTAGGTGTATTGATGTGTGAACAAAATTTGGTTGGCCGATGACCGTTTTTGAAAACCATCATACTGCGTATCAAAGTATGTAAAATTTATTGAATAAACGCTAGCGTATTATGATATAATGTAATCTAATAATGTAATATTGTAATGACGAGTCTAAATGATGATGTTAATTTGAAGTTTAGGAGCGCGCGTGAGAGTGCACATGAATGAAAAAAAAGAGAGAGGACAAAAAAAAGGTTATTGTGCATACGAAAACAAAAAAAAAGAAAAAGAAGATAATGACAAATTACACCTTTATAACGATTATCAGTACGATTAACGATTATTGTATTGCGATTTAAAAGAGAAAAAAAAGAGAAGAAAGAAACGATTGTCAATCACTCACCACATTTCGTTAATGCCGCCACGCGTTTTTAAACGATTTTACGCTCTTTGGTCTCACCCTTTGTTCTATCTGAACGTTTACGTATGATTCCGTTCGTAAAGACGTTCGTGATTATAGCGGCGATCACCGGTAAAAAATAATAATAATTATTATTATTATACGTGTATTGTACATGACAGCGAGAAAAAAGGTATGAGTTGTTCACAATTTCGAGACACATATATACGTTCTTGGCAAACTATACAAAAAGAAAAAAAGAAAGAGAAGATCGACTCGAGCGCTTAAAAATGGGGAAAATGATTGACGAGTACGACAGTGAGAGAAAAAGGGAGAAATTGAGATACTGAGAGAGAGAGAGAGAGAGAGAGAGAGAGAGGGAGAGAGAGAGAGAGAGCGAGCGAGAGAGAAAGAGAGAGTGATTGAATGATTGTGTGTGATACGTGTGATATGTACGAATATGTATGTAAGCAGAAACGATAGAGTGAGAGAATGAATGAGAGATAAAGAGTGAAAGAAAAATATAGAGAACGAAAGAATGAGAAAACTAGCATGGGAGAAAATTCACACGCTGAATTACTCGCACGGGAACAAAACGCTCGACGGCCCGCACGACTAGAGAAACAAGAATAGGAGAAATGCGCACAAATGATAAAAAAATTTTCAGTCTCGCGAAAACTCGATCCTCGGCGACGTTCGGCATGGATCGGCCGAGGAATAAGACGATACAAAAAAAATGTAGAAGGCGACGGCTAACTGGCCACTTTTTCGGCGTACACTAATTCCATATCCGAGAAAAGATGGATATGAAAATCTCATGGTAAGCTTGCCCGCACCCGGCAGCGACGCACTCTCGGCGCCTCGCTAAATTCTATTTTTGTAAGCATATTTCTATAAAGGTATACTAACGATATGGCAAAATTTATTATTCCTAGTGTGGTGAAAATGAAAATTGAACGTTTAGATTTCGTTAGTATAGTGTAAAGATGATGATGAAATAAAAAAATTAACGATGTCTAGGTCCTATTCGTGTACTTAAAGGTGAAGTATAAGAAAAAAAAAATAATAATAAAATTATATCGTCGGCGGCGTCGTAGGTTGTAAAATTGTACATAAATTATTGCAAGAGGAGGAGCGGTGGGTTGCCTCGCTGATGCTTGGGCGTGTGGCTAGCTTTCTCCATTGATCTTTCGGCCCAGAAGAATTATTATTAATGCCCCTCGTGGATGGGCTAAGCAAGCTTTTCGGCCAAGGAATCAAAATTCGTTTTCTCCGTGAGTCGTGCGAGCCGTTAATCGTACCCCGACGTTCCTAACAACGTGTCACAACCGCGAGAGCAAATAAATTTAAATGAAAAGAAAGAAGAAAATAAGGGTGAAAACAAAACACAAAAAGAGAACAAAGACGGAATAAGTATGAAGTTTCAACTGTCTCGTCAAAGAGAGAAAGAGAGAGAGAGAGAGAGAGAGAGAGAGAGAAAGAGAGAAAGAGAGAAAGAGAGAAAGAGAGTAAGAGAGTAAGAGGGAGAGAGAGAGAGTAATAGTAAATAAATGTATGCGTGTGTGAGCTTGGTGTGTGAATGCGAGAAAGGAGAAAGGTGGAGAGAGAGAGAGAGAGAGAGAGAGAGAGAAAGAGACAACACGAAAGCTCTCCCTTCTCGATGACCTAGGGTGAATTCGGCGACGATGCACTGCCGCTTTTTGAAGCAAAGAAACAAAATAATATATATAAATATAAAAATATTATATTATATATATAAATAAATAAATAAATAAATAAATAAATAAATAAATAGATAGATAGATAGAAGCACCAAAAATGGCAGACGGATATCGTGCGAAATTCCGTAAACGCAAGCAGGGTGAATCGATGGAGTGGCCTCCTCGAGTAAAAACAATTTACATTTCTTTTTTCTATTCTAGAAATGAGATTAGAGCAACTATTATCAAAATTGATCGTTTTAATAGGTTTACGTAAATTTCAACGAAAAATATAAACCCCTTTAAAAATGAAACGATTTCCTATAACTAAGCGTGTGTGTAGATAATCAATTATCGTTCGATTTGTTTATAATAAATCGCGAGTTTGTTCGATCACGTGGATATTCCTAAAGGAAAGGCCATTTCGTCGAAACACCAACGAAGCGTCGATACATCGGTAGAAGGGAGTGCGATGGGTACGTGAGAAAGGGCAAGAAAGGGAGGGAGAGAAAGGATGAAAGGTGAGATAGTAGCGAAGGCGAGAGTGAGAGAGCAAACGATAGAGAGAGAGAGAAAGAAAGAGAGAGAAACAGAGTGAGCAAGAGAGAACGAGAGAGTACGAGAGAGTGAGAGAGAGAGAGAGAGAGAGAGAGAGAGAGAGCGAGAAAGAGACGAGAGAGGAGATACAAGAGTATCGTAGTACACAGAGACACGAATCCCATACACGTTTACATACACATCACACGCGCGGACTTACACGAAGGATATAACACGCAGGATACATCCACGCGAATAAAACAATACTACTGACACACAGGGACACGCAATATTATATATATACGACTCCATAGATGATGGCGCGGCACACTCACATAGTGTCTCTCGGATTGTTCCACAAAACTTTTCATTCGAGTTTGCTTCAAGAAACCTTCTGTTTTCTAATGTATGACGTGTTGTTGTCGATATATAAAATAAACTTAATAAAAAAAAATACATAACTCCAGCGTTTATACTTATTGATCTACCTCACCGAAACCCATGCATTTAAATCTCAGAGCAAAGACAAAGGTAAGATTTTATATTACGTATTTCTGAAAACGTAATAATCAATTTTTCTTAGATCTTTGTCTAAAATTTCTTTCTAAAATTTTCGTCCGCTTAATTCAACGATATTGAAAGTATAAATCGTGGATTGAAAGGGCAATTTTTCATCAAGCGTTATCCTTCTTTATAACGCTTCGTTAAGGATGGGCACGTAAAACTAAATGCTAAACTTGATATATAAATCGTGCAGAACCTCTTATTATATTTAGAAAAGAACGTATGCACTTATGTATACTGTACATGTGTGTGTGTATATATATATATATATATATATATATATATATATATATATATTCGGTAGGTATAAAATGGTCAGATTGAAAAGAGCAGTTGCTTAGTTTAGTGGTCTAAGGCAGATCGTTTATTTGTCGAATAGGAAGGTTTCGCGTCTTAGATCGTTATTTAGAGGAAACGCTAATGACGAAGACTCGGTGAAAGGACTGAATGGAGTTTCATGGACATAGGAAAAGGCATTTTAGCTGAAAAGCTTGAGTACTGTTCCGTTCTTCTGTGCGACGGAGTATAGAAGAACCGCCCTGAAGCATGTAAATTCGCTTACGCGTCTCTAAGGGCCATCCACCCTTCGAACAAACATTCCACGTGAGAGAGACCTTACGCGGCGCGCTTCATTAGACCCTTAATGAAATTTCAACACTTTAACGCCCCGATGCCCCGTGAAATACATAACCAATGAACTCGTTTTCACGCACGACTGCCCCATATCTTCAACGTGGCCTCTCGGGTTCTTCTTTCACCCTCTTCGGGATCTCGTCTCGGAAGGAAAACAAGGGTAGAAATCACCCTCCGAAGAACATTCAAGTATCCAAGACGCCAAAGTGTTGCTTTTACATTGGCGATCCTAGAGTAATATTCTTGAAACTTTTGTCCAAAGTGAGTACGATCGATAAAATAAATTCCTTACTTACCGATAGACGCAGCCTTATTTTTATTCTTTTACTCGATGGTTTTATATATTTAAGATAACACTCGATTGAATCTACTTTTAATTTAGAATTCTATTGAATATAAATTAAAATAGATATTAAGCTGAAATTTTGTTAATTTTATCCTAGGATAATATCCCTAACATTGGTAAGTGTTTTCTTAAGAGATAACTGAAGTACCAGTAGAAATCTGCAGCGGATAATACACTGTTTTCTGTTTCAGTTGGAAAACTACTAACGATTGGTCAATCAGTCAACAATGCATTGATTAACAGTATTGAAGATAACAGTAGAAGACTGCAAAGTAAGCATTATTATAATCAGAAAGGAATGCTATTTGCGAGATTATCACTTGAAGGTCTTTTTATACTTGCATCAACCCTTCCCTTACTAAAGGTGACTATAGTCAATCAATGTTGAACACTTGTTGTATACTTGTTGTATACTAAAGACTCTACTTCAATTAAGAATTCTAAGTGAATGCAACTTATCTTGATATCCTCGTTTATACTATTACTAATTTACGGAATTAATTCTTTCCTTTTAATGTTTTTAATTTAATTTATTTTTAGATATCAATAAAGATACAACAAAGAAAAATTAATTTCTCAAAAATGAGAACGTGAATTATTAAAATTATTGATCCAATAATGGTTAAATAACTAATTGAAAAACTAACTAATTGAAACTTGTGTCTAGTAACAATCGTGTCGAGTGTGATACGACAAAAATTATCGATTTACAATTTTGTTGTATTCGTAGTTTTTTTTCCATTAACTAATATTTCCATAAATAGTTTTCATTAATATTAAAAGTATGAAAATGTGCTATATTTAGTTATTCATTGATTCTAATCTAAAGAAAATTCTACTTTCTAAATGACGTCGCTGCGTAATACATTTTCTTAGTAAACTCTTAGCTATTTGTCGTGTTTATTTCGCTGTAGCTTAGAAACGCACGAATTACATAATACTATGTTAAAATTACGATATATTTATCTATCATGTAATACTATGTTAAAATTACTATATATCTTTTCTATTTACAAAATTCGATCTGAATATTTTAAAATTGAAAGAAAACTTCTTCTATCGTATTATATTAAATTTATTAATGACGTCTAATTAGAAACAGATGTTTTGCGTCGTTAATTACAAGAATTTAGAATTATTGAAGTAAAAAAATAATAAATATAAACAATATATTAGAAATGATACGAAAGAAAATGTTAGTGACAAAGCAAAATGATAAACAACAAAATTATTTATCAAAATTTTATTGCAAATCAATTTCCTTTTCAATTTTTGCCAAATTTATTGCGTAAAATCTAGAATTGATTTGAAGATTTGCTGTTATGTTTATCGAAAAGAAAAAAATCAGATTAAAATTTGAAAGTCTCAGTTGCAGAGTAGGTAGTCCATCATTAGATAAAACCGGTTTTTTCAGGCCATACTGCAGACGTGCTGTCTACCATTCGTTTTGTATACAGCCTATCTTGAAACCTCTTTTCGATCGATCCTTGATTAGTTTCTTATCTTTTCACCGCAAGACGAAAAATAAGAGATAGAGGGAGAAAGAGAAAGAAAGAGAGAAAAGAGAGAGAGAGAGAGAGAGAGAGAGAGAGAGAGAGAGAAAGAAAAAGAGATAAAGAAAAAAAGATAAATAGGCAAGCATCTTGCTTCAATTCCAAGCAAATTTACGATGGTTGATAGCTCCAATTGTGAAGTCTATTTTTTTTCTCTTTATCTTTCGGTTCTTAACTTTTTTTTTGTCCTTCATTCTTACTACATGGAAAAAAATCTCCTTTTCACATTCATAGTTTGATTAACCCTAATCATACTATAATATTATTTTGAATCACTTTTGTGATTCATTTCTGAAGCTTCAAAAATATTGAAAATTACTATGAAATATTTTGTATTTGAATACCTGACAAAAAAAGCATTGTACACTATACTTTTACAAAAGTAATAGATAACAAACATGAACATGAACATTAATAATTAATTAATGATTCCTTTTTCCATTAACCATAATTTACAAAAATATAAAAATATTAAATATACATTATAGTTCGACATTGACCTTGCTGATTTTGTTTTTGAAAAAATTTAAAATACTCCTTAAAATTACAGATTTGTAATATATAATATTTTTTCCGTCAGATAAGTAATAATTTGTAATTGTATCAATCATAAGTAAATATTGATATTTATAAAGATTTATTATTTGTTTTAATGCAAATAAAGAAAAGGAAGATGAGAAAAATGAAAACACTTTTAGCAGAAAGAAAATGTACATGTTACTTCAAAGTATAATAAAATTCATATTATGTACACCTTTGTGTTGCATTTTGTGGCGGCTGGTCAAATAATTTTCACCGTGATTACATATATATCCGCATAGATACGGATTGGTATGTGTTGGTAAGAAGGCAACTCTAACCGAAAGAAGGTAACATGGTGCAAGAGGGCTCAAAATAACCACCGATATAGCTGACCCCTTATATGCTGGCATAACGCGTCTACATGCGTCTACGTATATACTGTTGGATTATCAAAATACTCAAAATATACTAACACGATGGATATTTTCAAATGTTTAAATTGAAACTTCCGTCTAACAAAAATCTCGGTTCGAATTGCAATCTATAAATTATTAGCAACATAATACATACATACATACATGCATGCATTTATATATATATATATATATATATATATATATATATATATATATATCTTCATGGATGATGAATCTGTAGTACGTTTAGCACAAACTATTACTTAACCGATAAATACAGATATAAGTTTTGCAAAAGCAATTAGTACATGAACTGTGATCTCTTGTATGTATTTAATAAATCTTTTGTTTAGATTTAAAGCAAGGAAAAATAATTAATATTTTCGATGGATACTGCAACCTTCGTCCACAAAAAGAAATTAAATAAATGTATATATATTTTAAAATATTCATATATTTTAATATGTACATATGTATGCACTTACGTAAATGTATAGTGTATGATGAATGAGATAAGTTAACAAGACAAGTTCTTAAAATAAATTTCCTTTGCGAAATGATAATAACTGGTCGTTTCTTATGGAATTATAATCATTCTGTAATACAAATAAAAGTAGTAAATTCATCAAAACTTATATTTACTTATCGAAGTTGTAGAATGCACAAATCGGATGTTACGTTGCTCGTACGATCATTATAGTGGAAGTTTGTAGAAAAAAATTGCAGTTTTTAAAAACAAAAATATAATAAAGCTTTAACTCAATAGTTTGGAACGTAAGAAGAGAGAGAGAGAGAGAGAGAGAGAGAGAGAGAGAGAAATAGAAATAGAAAGAGAGAAGGACGCTGAATGACTGGTACGACACGTTTGCTTTTGCACAAGTTCATCGATCGTTCTATGTCTGTGTCAAGCTTCGAAATTCACGATCGAAAGATATGGATCGTCCTTCTTTGAGCATTATCGATGATCGTTCAGCTGGCGGTGAAGGTATCGTCTATCGAGCCTGATGTCGCCCGTATGCATTCCCCCTTTCTTAATGATTCTTCTCTGCTACGATATATATAACTCTTGCTTTAATGTTGAACACTGCTTATATTCATTGGTGATTTATATTAAAATTTTTAAAAGCAATTTATATTTATATGGAGGAACAAGTACTCATATCTTCTCATATACATTTAAATATAAATATAAAGATATATATATATATATATATATATATATATAAGATATATAATTTATATTATACATTCTGTTTCATCTGCTTGAAATTTTCATTGTCTGAAAAAATCTTTCTATAGTATCGTTTTATTGTCCTGAAAAATGTTATCATTTTTATAGATCCAACCGACCCGACCGCGAATAATGATGTATCAGCATTGTTAATGTGACTTTCTCTTATTTGATGTTAATTTATCATCATTTTACCGATTGTATTTTTGTCGGTAGCAGGATAAAATAATATTGTATATCATACATCTAGCTTTCTCTATATTTTTCACACGCAAGATAAATTATTAAAATCTTATAGAAATATTGCGGGCGATTCGTCATGCTCGAGAAGCTTAACATTAAATTTCATATTATTAATCTTATAACTACATTTCTTCGTACTTCCTTTCATTAAAATGCAGCATATAAAAATTAAATATAATATTAGATACAACATAAATGCAACATTTTATACGAAAAGTTATATTGTATTCGTATTAATAAAATTCAAAAAAGATTTATTGAAATAGAATTTTTAGAAAAAAATAGAAGATCATACATTTTCTCTCTAAATTGCAATTAACTTTTAATTTAATTAATTTATTTAATAATTTCTTTAATCTTTAGATAGCTAAATTTTATAGAACCAGAAGATTACATGAAATTATCGTATGTTAAACTACTTGTTGATGATGCAGACAATTCTAATCATCATTAGTACAGTACTTTTACAAGTAGTATTTTCAAGTTCTAGTTTATAGATAATAAGTGACATAATTTGATATGTTCATCAGTATTTTTCTTAGACAATGATGATTGGAAATTTCATGCATTTTCTTCTGTAAAATATGATCCTCAAATGAAAAGATCAAAATAACGATCATTAATCTCTTAACAGATGTATTTCTATACTAAACAGATGTATATATCGTATTATGTATATAGTAGTCTACACTTATAAAATATAATAAAATTTATACGGGCAATGGTGCAATAAAATATTTACCAGCATAATGGTATACGTTATCGGAGAATATAAAAAATGAAGAAAGATGTTCTTTATCCTTTAATTTATCCATTGCCATAAAAAGTAAATATATCTAGTTATATAAAATGTAAAAATGGGAAATATATACCAATTTTAATTAGACATATGTATTAAACATCGATCGAAACGAAATCGAGAGATTATCATCGATGATCGGTAAAAAAAAAAAAATTAACGATATGTTAAGAAAAGAACTGAGAAACTAATATTGAATAAAAAAACAAAGAACAAAGAGATAAATCTCGTACGATGAAACCAAAAGAGATTAAATATAACGAGTAGAAAATTATAGAGTCACGTATCCGACAAGGTGAATTTTTCAAGCGAATGCGCAGTCTAATTAGTATCGTTATCGTCGCAATCGACGTAAAAGAGGAAAAGGAGGGAGAAAGAGAAAGAGAGAGAGAGGCACTCTACGCTTATGGCAAATTCGGCCTCGAGGAAGATGGATGGCCGAGGAAGAGGAGTCACGTCTGCAATGTCGCTACTTTGTATGAGCTCAGAGAGACGTACAACGCGCGAGATCCGCTGTCGGTGCATCGCCGGGAGAACGAAATTATGCGAACGCTAAGATGTTACCAGGGGCCATGCTGGGCTGTACCGTGCCGTGCCGTGCTGTGTTGTGTCGTGCCGTGCTGAGAAACTTCCACGAGAAGGTAACGAGCGCACCAAAATCGTTTTACGAGTTGGTTCCATTGGCGTAGGCATCAGCGATAGCAATGATCATTTAACACTCATTTAATCACGGATTCTATTATACTTTGCTTCAAAAAGGAAAGTATACAACATAAATATTAACATATTTCGTTTTATGTATACTTGTGTAGAGAAAAGTGAGCACAATTGGACTCTCAATTGATTTTTTTCGTTTAATTGTTTTGATGTTAACGATAAAAATTATTATTTAAACGGCAAATGATTTTCTGATTAATTATCTAAAAAGCTGTCTTGATAGAATTCGTGTAAAACAAATACGGTGAAAAGTATTTTCGAATTTACGAAGTACAGTTTAGAAAAAATTGCTCCAATATCGGATACCCAATTTTTCATATATTAATAAGGCTGACTGAAATAAACGTTTGTTTTTTTATGTGTAAAATTAAAACAAACTTCGGTTATATAACAGAGAAAGTTTAAAAAAAGATATATTTTAAAACAAAGAAATATTTATGATATTGAATATAATAAGGATAAATTTCAAAATTTTGTGTTAACTTCGTTACAGAATATTTATCAATTTAGAAATCAAGTTATATCCAAGTGATGACACGTTGAAACAATTTTACAAATTACAAATATAGAAATCAACGCGTCATTTACTAATATTCATTAACAAATGAGTAAGCCCAATTTTATTGTTTCTTGATGTTATTCTGAAGTAATTGTTCCACTTAATATTAGTTTGCAATATTTACATAATCCAATTTTACTCACTTTCCTCTATGCATATGTAAACACACTATAATTTTTTATAGTTTATACTATATTCAATGTAGACGTATATACATAATACAATATATCAATATAATATTTCACAATTTACTATATTATATTACAATGTATTTTAAAAATATACTTTATATTATATAATAAAATGAAAATGTCTGTGTTAAACAAAATAAGTTCTACTGATAGTAAAATACGAAAACTATCTTTCTATAATCTTTCCTGAATAGTAGTCGAATGATAAATGATACTTAATAATGATCAAGATAAGCGAATATAATTTTTACTGATTTTATCGGAGGTTTTGTAACAAAAAATTCGAAAAGTTGTCCAAAGCCTGTTTATATAACACACCGTATACTCAAGAAAGGTCGAAAAGACGGTGCACCGTGAAAGAGATTGGATCGACTGTATATTTCTTTTTTTTCCAATCTCATTCGACCGAAGAATCTTCACTACGTTCTACCTCTTCGGACACGCCTCTACACGCAAGATTTGCGCTGCGTGCTACTTCGTGCTCATCTTATTAAAATTTTTAGACTGAACCTGACAAGTTGTCCTGTCGGAATGCCATTGATTACTTTCTGTGTAAAGTCGATGTACTTACATAAAGAATATCCAAACTCCATTTTCCTCATGTCTTCTTTTTTCACCATTTTTTCGATAAGACACCTAGATAGCAAACTATCCAAATCAATTTACTTTCATTCTTTCTCTTGGAAAAGGTGGAATAGCAACGTTACAAAAAAAAAGGAAGAAACAAAGAACTATTCTTAAAATTTGTAAAAATATATCATTCCTTCAGGGATGTACGTATATGTTTATGTATATTCACGTATTCGCGCTTCGTTGCATTTATCAGAAACTGAACTAGTTTTGAAAGGATTGAGAGAACTTGACATGTACTGGTCGATGGAGCGATCGAAAAGGTGGGCTGTCTATAGAAGAAAGAAAGAAGGAGATGGTGACCGGTTAGGTGTATACGTAAGAAAAAAAGAGAAAAAACGTTGCTTCTTTCGTATTCTCTTATGAGAGAGAAAGAGACAGAGAGAGAGAGAGAGAGAGAGAGAGAGAGAGAGAGAGAGAGAGAGAAAGACGGAGACAGAATTGGTAACATAAGATGCTGTATCGACGCATACAAAAATCCTTTTGCAATGTGCTGTTCTCCTTGGAGAAACGCATGAAGTTATAAAACGCTGGGCAACGGTATTTTGTTTCAGTGCACGAAGCAATTTGCAGCCGGTCTCACTCTCTCTCTCTCTCTCTCTCTCTCTCTCTCTCTCTCTTTCTCCTTTTCTCTCTCTGTCTTTCCACGTTCGCAATCAAGGAATCGCAAAAGTGTGGTTCCGTGGTCCTGTACCAAGAAGGCGGACGTGTGTCGGCTATCCAACGGCTCCAAGAAACTTTGATATGTGACGTAGCGTCTGAACCGATCATGGTGCGTCATCATTCTCTCATGCGTGAACTACGCATCCCGAAAGAAACTCTCTAAAATGCCTTTAACGTATTCCTCTCTCCTTTTGAGGTAGAGCTATCACTTCGATGTTGCATATTCGTTTTAAAGATGATGAGGTACTCCTGAAGCAAGAACGTTTCTATGTACTTGCGTTGTAAGTGTTCAAATATCTTGTGAAACGTTATAGTTACCACGTTCGAGATATTATGAAATGTAACAATGACGTTTGATGAAGATAATATTTCCATTTTTTCACATTTATCAACTCCACGTGTTCTCAATATTTTATATACTTAATATATTTCACAAATGTATCGTATCTGATCGAAAATAAAGATTTCTAATTATTTACAGATCTCTGTAAAAATGGACGTTAATGTGAGATAATTTATGCAGTATAATTGTTTATTCTTGAAAGTACCATCTACAATTTTCACATAAAATATAATTTTTACGAAATTACATACTTATACAGACGGGATACATGTTTATTCTCATATCGTGTATCCTACTACACGTCGTTTATTCTCACTACAAGGTTCGAAACCGTGTATTTCCGCGAACCTATCAGTCGAGTAATTTGTTAGCTTCCTCTTCTTCTAATAATTTCTTATGGATCCCATTACACTTACAGCCGCTGGGTATAGTATATTAAGTGTTTCACGCTCTCATAACTTCTGCTCCAATTTTCCCTGATTCGTGAGAAAAAAGAAAAAAAAAGAAAATGGAATAATTCTAATTTGTTTTAATAAAGATATATTAAACGTTGCTAAATACTAAGGAGAAAGTGGAATTATTGAGCGTTTTTTAATATTCAATGTGATATTTTACCTATATTAAACGCTATCTCATTTATGTGTTAGCGATTAATATCTAAGAAAGCATATTTATCAAAAATATAATTGTATATATTATAAGAAAGAAAGAAAGAAAACAACGTTATTATTTACATAATTGAATTACTGTCTCACCTATGAATGGAACAGCAATATACATTGGTTAAACGTGATAAAATCAATGACATTAGCTATAGTAAAGCAACCATACAAATTACTATCTCAATTCGATAAATAAATTGCCAAGATAAAATTCCCCATGTGATTAGAATATAATTACGTGTATTAATATTTACGTGAAATAAAATATAGTAACTACTAATTCAACTTGTCTAATAAGCAGAATTCGTATTTTGTCGTAATGTTATTTTCGAAGGACAAGGTGTTTTAAAAACCATAAGTATTTTCTTCGTTTTAAAACCACTTTTACGAGTTTCATTTTTCAGAGAAATTTTTCTATTCACCCTAGTTATTTTTAAGGAATGTCTCATTGATAACATGAGAGAATGTAATTGACTGTGACAGTAAGGGATGGAAAGTATTTCTAGTCTAATAAACACAAATATATCTTGCACTCTTGTTTCCGTTATATATATATATATATATATATATATATATATATATATATACATACATACGTATATACGTAATCTATGTAAAGTATGTGTGAGATTTATTAGTCTACCGATGCTATTTAACAGCTCTGTTTGTTTAGCCTACTCCTACAACTTACTATAGTACTACACTATTGATTAATCGTCGAATCGTATCGATTGCGTATATCTTGCACGATATAATTTGACTAAGATTATAAGAAAAAGAAAAAATTCTGGCCTTTTTAAATTGTCTCGAAGATTGTTGGGAATCGTGCAAAGTGAATACTTATATACCTACATCTTTTACCAGGCTACCGTATAGTATATGATGCTCGTTTTGTTACTCTTTAAGTTATATTGTGTTAGAATGCACATATTACACGCACCGGTACGGTATACATGTAGTGTAAGCTACTAGCTACAGTAGGACGAGATCAGATACGATCCGATCGGCCAGCGGCCCGCTATTTCTGCCGGTACACTCTGTGACAAAACTTTTCTAGAATTGTGCTAACTAGAGGTAGGAATAAACGACAGGGTTATTCGATGCACATCGACCGATAGTCACAAATAACTCATTGTAATTGCCTCGACTTAGCTAGTTTGATTAATGTCGCCGAACGTTATACTAGACTTGCTGAACTTGGATTCAGATTTCTGCAACTTCTACTTCTCTCCTTCTATATACAATAGCTATTTCTATCGATATATATATATATATATATATATATATATATATATATATATGTTGTATATATGTATCTATGTACAGATATATGTCGAAGAAATTTTATTTTTTACAATTTTAGATTTAAGTAAAAAAAAGTTGAACATTACAAGAAAAAAATATTTCTCATTATCTTTGTGATTTAATCTAGTTTAGTTGCATCAATAAATCGTATATTTAGTATAAATAAGAAATACAATAAAAAATGATTTTTTACACGAAATATGTAAAATAATGTGAATAATTATTTTTTTTTTTGGGACAATGGGTGAGCAGAGCTCATAAATTCATTCGTGAACAATTAATTTTATAATGGACGTGTTGATTACCTTTCTCAAAAACTCTTGATCTCCTTTTTCTCTTCTTTCTCTCTCTTTCTCATCCATGCGATATGACCTTGAATACCCGAGCAAATTCTTAAAAGTCTACGTCCATCAGAGAACAAGCTTGCATAATTGATAGCGATCTAAGCGGCTTGGCGCTGATATATTCTAACTCGATTTTTCTTTTTAAGGAGATAAAGTAAAGAGAGATAAGCCAAGGATAATTAAAGATAAAAAAATCTTACAAAAATTGTATGAATGAGTATGATAAATATGCAGAAAATTAATTTTTTTGTTTCATTTGAAAATATCATAACTTGTGTTAATCAAAATTGGTCTATGAATAATTCATTGAGTTATTTCAATTGAATCAAATCAACATTGTATCATCTATTGTCGTGTTGCTTGAGGATTAGAATCATTTAATGAAGATCGTCGAAATATTCTAGAAAATTAAAAGCGAATAAAGCTGACTTGAGATATTGAGATATATGAGCAATGAATCAAAATGGCTGTTAGAGATATTAATTACTTTGTTTGTTCTTCTGTTGGCCAAATTAAGCTGCGGTTACGTTATACTGCAGGTAAGTAACGTTGATGTAAGCATAAGAAAAAAGAATAAGTAAATATTGTGGATGAGTCATTCTCGCAACCATTTCTAGCAGTGCTTATAAAATATTAAAAGAAAAATAAGGGCAAAATTTATTTAACCAATAATAATACGGCATTAAGTAATTATTTATCTACCAAGTTGAATGAAATCATGACTATTTTTGTCGTTTAATTTCATAATAAAAATTCGTAAATAAAACTTCTTATTAATAATCTTTCGAAGGGTTTTTACAAGATCGGATCTATTACTACTACTACTAACAATATTATATATATATATAATATATTATATATATATGTGTGCGTGTGTACATATATATATATATATATATATATATATATATATATATATATATAATACATGATCGAATTCATTTTGTCACAGACTGCTTCATAATTATGATCTTATGGATTTACCGTTATGGTAGGATTGACGAACAAGTTCTCACAGCAGATTTTCCTTTAACTACACGATACAAGGTCATTTAGATCTAAATACATACATACATGCATACATACACACATATATATATATTAAACTATTTTCTAGAATCTAAATATAAATGTAATAACATATATACATATATATTTTTTCTATAATTAATTTTTAGAATCTAAATAATAAATAAATAAATAAACATTAGAAATTTTCAATATCTTCCTAAAAAAATTAACAAACGTTATTGTGTTAAGTTATATGTTGATATTTACAAACTATCAAGGATTCTTGAATGGATCGAAATTTTATTTGGTTTTTGCTACATACGTTTCCAACCAAACCAACAAAGATACGTAAGTCCTCATTAAATTGACGCTCGGCGAGTTGTTCAGCCTACGTAAATTTTTCACTCTGTTAAACATCAAGGAACATTAATTTATGACATAACGAATATATATGAGGTATTTAAGTTGATTGCTCTCAAGGGGCAGCTTCTTCAAAAGAAACGAGTATTAAAAAACGTGCTTTATTGTACAAGGAATCAATAAAAAGTGTTTTCGATGTAGACACTAAATATTTTATACGTTGCGGAACAGATGTATTAAATTTACGATCGGTTGAACTTTTTTCTTTTCTCAGAGTATCTTATAGTTGCAATGAACTTCGAGCTTCGTCGTTTAATATAATTTTGCGAATTGACATACAACTTTTACACAATTTTCTGAAATATAACTAATCACGAATCTTAGATTGTTTTTTATTGACCATTTTGTATATTTTATAATCTTCGTTTTATAAATAATTAGAATAAAGAAGAGAAAGTGGAATCCGATGCAGTCATATCAATTATAATTAGAATTTTTCTAACTTTTTTTCAAAGGAACTGTTGTTTGCGAGCGATATTAAGTAATGGTTTATTATAAAGTACGATCATTACAAATAATAAGAAAAATGATCTATCATATACTTTCTAATTAACGTAAAAGTTTCATTCCTAATAATCCTTTGAACATTAATATTAGATTCCATACGAGAAATATTTTGTGAAAGTTTCTTTTTAAAATTTCATAAAATTTTAGAAAATCGGTCTAACAGAAGAGTGCTAAAAATAGAAGACTTCTACTAGATTTTTACCAATATGATTTGTGTAAAGCGGTTGTCAAATTATTCGATTCAAATTGGCATTTAATTATGTAAAATAACTCCCTTTCTCTTTCCCCTCCGTTTTACCATCCGTAATCTCCTCCTTGTTGAAGATTATAATGCAAAAAAGGAATGAATTTGATCTTTTTGTAGAATATATCAAACCACGAAGATTTATAATTCCTCTGAAAATAATGTCATGCTAATATGCTAGATCAATTTAATATACAACTTACTGTTTTTTTATTTATTTCGTCGGTGTCTCCTGGGCGAATAAAATCATTTTTCATCGAAGAATTTAACGGAAGAAAGAATAGAAAAAGAAAATAGAGAAAGAGAAAGAAAATGAGAACCGCTTTAATCGGCACATTGATCCGATCCACAAGCGAAGCAACTTCCAAAAGAAGTACCGGTATCGTGTATGCGCCACTATCTCGCGAATCCACTTTTACGACCATTTACGATTTTACTTCTTTCCCTCTTTTCCCGATCTAACCCGACTTTGTGACGCTCTTTCATGAAACTCTGCTATTTTCTTGATGCGTCAGAGAAGCTTAGCAATTTATCAAAGTAGTCGATACCTGATAAACATGTAAAGATTTATTCACAATCAATTTACTAAAATAAGCATACGATATAATCCTAATTATACAAGCTAAAGGATATATAACTTAATGATGGTTTAGTACGTTTCTGAAGCACTTTGATTCCTAAGACTTATGTAGATTCTTATAAATTATTGAAAGGCTCGTGGAAATTATCGAAAGGTTCTCTATTGTTCCCTCATAAAATTAGAACGGAAGGAAGGCAAATAATATTTTACTATTATTATGAAAATGATTTGATTTTAAAAATGTCTTAAAACCGTCTCGAGAATCAAATTTTAAGAAAAATTAATCTGTAATATCAAATGAAAGAATCTTCAATATTATTTATTAATTTTTATCTTTCTATCATCTCGAGTATAAGGACTTTTGTGTATCCTTAGATAATGGAGAATATATCTAGAATATCATTTAACATATATCTAGTTAGTTTGAATCATTAGATGATATCGATAAGTTTTATTCGAAGCAACGAAATACGCTAAAGTGGATGAATTGCTTTTTACGAGTCCTCAGGTAGTTTTCGCACACGAAAGCACGCACGTATTCACAGTAGAATCTTTATTTTCTTTATCTCTATCCCGTTCTACGTTTCTCGCGTATCTTTAAACGTTAAGGCTAACTTAAACGTACCAATCGTACTTTCGTTCGCATTCTCACGTACGATAATAAAACGACATGTCGCGACAAATGCGTAACGTAGAGACATTTGTCGCGACACACAACACAACTTGGTACATTATTCAAAAGTTCTTGGAAGACGTTTGACCGTTGATATAAATACTGTTAAAAACATCTTAATGTTTATCCTCCTTATAACAAAGACAACAATTCCTACGATCGCAATCATATCAATCGACCTACAAATGACACGCGTATAAATACATTTACAATAACATAAATGAATGAGAGAAATCTAGAGAAAAATTATTTGTTTATTTCGTATTGAACGTGTTCATACCTGTTTAACTATTATACATGTTTTGTTTATACTTCGGTTTAACGATCGTATAATTTCTTACGTCATTCTATTATGTACATTGTACTACTCTCGCGTGTATTTGGAATAGATTCCAAGAAAATGAGTAATAGCTTCTTTTCAATCAACAGTTTCTACTTTAACGTGCCTATGTATTTACATAAATATTCTAAATTGCGCATTTAGGTCTTTTAAAAATATAAGATATAATATTGTTACTTACGTGATACTGGAATTCAGCGTAAAATCATTTTGAAAACGTAAAAGCATTTACGGAAAGTTCCATCTCTAGGCTAGTACTGAATCTTCTTATTCGAGGGTTGATTTGTAGAAGCGTCGAAGTAGAATCTGCGAACTTGCTCGATCATTTGGTACAAAGTTTCTACGAATCACGATCCTTTTATTTCGAATACCAAATCATTTCTGTCCCAGTTGAAAGATATTTATAGTTATTTAAGAAAATATTCGGACAAGATGAAATTCGACGATAATCTTTGTTTCATAAATTACGTATAGTTCATGATATACTTATCACATATTTTACTTATCTATATATTTTTAAAATACGAAATATATACCTACACGCGAAAACTTAAACCGTGTCTGCTAGTTTCGCAGAAGAGTGAATACTTTCTTACAGAGATTTCTCAGTCTATAAATATACTCAAAGATGAGATAACGACTAGTGTCTTTTTCAACTCTGTTTAGGTGACTGAAGGCGGTAAGGCGGGTACTGACTCACGGACTTTGTCCTTAATAGATCTCTGTCGAGAATTGTCCTGATGATTAATGTCTGCAGAACGGATGTCTTCTTTGGATTTACATTAGCCCTAAAGTTATTCTTATATCTTAAAATTACAAAAAAAAAAACAAAAGAAAAGTATAAAATTGTCATCATCTCGGTATATAATCTGTCGTCCCTGAGAACATGTTAATTCTAACAAACGAAAAAGTTCGCGTGTTATCTTCAAAATAATTTACTTCAAACGCATAATCTATTTTCCAAAATATACGTATAAAATATTACGCATGAAATATAAATTATATTATAAAAAGAATACAAAAGGAAATAATATTAAATATAAATACAAATTATGTTTCACTTTTCATTAATAAGTAATTTAACAACGCAACGTATTACGAGATTATTATCACACATAATTATCTTATGGGAATAAAAAATATTTATCCAATTATAAGTCCTATAAAATAAAAAACCTCACGCGGCCCCAATAAGACAGACCACCTTTGGCGAACATCTTCGGCGGTGGCACCCCGCACTGGCAGCGTCACCGACACGCACGATACACTATATACCCCCTCTACATTGTCTCTCTGAATCCCCACCACCGTAGCAAGTTCCCCCACTACCTTTATTCGACCCTCGCTCGCTCGTCATGCACTTCGTCGACGTGCCGCCGCTACCAGTGATTCTACCAGTAAGTTACGGACCGTACGAGGACGCGTATCATTTTGCTGCTGTTTATCCATTCCTATCTCCTTTCTCTCTCATACTTAACTCATAAATATTCTCTTCTCGCCTTTGTACGTTCTTTTCTCCTACTCTATTTTTCCACTTTTATGTTCGCATACTGCTCATCGAAAACGCGATCTTTCTCGCGCGTGAAACTTCGTCGACTGGTTCATCACATTTTTTGCCCTCTCTCTCTCTCTCTCTCTCTCTCTCTCTCTCTCTCTCTCTCTCTCTCTCTCTTTCTCTTTTTTTCTCTTTCTCTCGTTTTCTATCTGTGTTTCGCCCATTTTCTATTATGGAGTGTTCTATGTGAACCGTGTTTTTTGCGTTACCGTGTTTCTTTCTAATACAAGTTTGGAGAACAGGTCTCGTGATTTCTTTTACCTACTTCCAAAGAATTGAGTGCGTTAGAAACGAGAAAGACACGGTGTTTTTGAGAAAGAAATCAGAGGAAAACTGAACTGTGACGAGGAAAAAGATTGAAGGTGAGGAAGAGATAAGACGAGCATCATCCATCTCTGTTTCTGTCTCGGTAGTGAAAGAACCGAAGGTGTAGAGTGCGCGTGTCGAAGTAGTTGTTATTTCTCTCCCTGTTTTTCTCCTTCCCCTCTTTCTTTTTCTCTTTCTCGCATGTATTATTTCTCTTTTTTACCCCTTTCTTTCTTTCGACTTACAGAAGTAACAGGATATTTCAGTCATATCAAGTCTTTCTGCCCACAGAGTGAAACGTGCTACGCAAAAGTACAGTAAGTGTTACTTCTCTTTTGTAGTTAGATAATTCAATTACAAATTTATGTCCGTTATGTATCGTACAATGTTCGTAAAATGTACGTAGAGGATATTCCGTTTAATTAAATCATTAAATTCTTTGCGATTCATTATCGAGTCGTATTATCTTTTAAAGAAATAATAACAAGTAATAATAACAAATGGATTTATGAATCATGTGAAAGTACAACGTTTCGTTTAGAATATAGATTAATTAAATGCCAAGAAAACAAGTCCGTATAAATATTAAAAGTAACGTAGATAGGGAAATGTTTAAATACAACGTGTACATTATTTTGTAAAGTTAATCTTTTTCAAACAATTTTTTCTGGTATACATATCTGGTTTCAGCGTGCGCTTTCCGTCGGATGCGCGCGCGTGATAACCAATAGAATGGAGTACGCGTGCCACGTAAATCGTAAGTACATCTTCAGCGAGAACATTCGATTATTGTTGAAGGTTGAGTTTTACGGGAGCTAAAGTACCATTCATTATTTTTTGTTCTTTTTATTTTATTTTTTTCTTCAATTATATTCATTCCCGCATGTTTCTAGTTTACTAGAGAACTTCTAGAATTCTTTCTAGTGAATCTTTGTATATATTTTCATGGATTAAACATATATGGGACGTTTTATTTAAACAAATCACGTGTAAATTTTATAATCGTTATCATTAACACCGCTTCATTATAGTAACGAATTATTATCATAATCATCATATTCATTACCATAATGATCATCGTTATAATTAAATGACATTGGTGATGTCAATTTATATTAATATCCTAACTATCGTTCATTCGTTAATAAATATTCTCATTATCGTCACAATTAATTGCTGCTATTAACCCTGATATTTTTATTTATATATTCTTTTTAATTATCTTTTTAATTTATCTTTTTATTATCGCATTGCACAAAATCATAATAAGGATTACTAAATCATATTTAACGCAATGTTACGATATCTTTGAAGATTAGCAGTGAGTTAGAAAAAAAAAGATATTTTTAATAAAGATCTATCGTCTGCTTGCGATAAGAAATATCGAACGATGAGACGTAGTAGCAAGGTACTCTTGTGATTCGAACGTTTTTTCGAAAAGAAAAATGCTTGCCAATAAACTATTCCATAGTGAAAGATAGGTACTACTTGGAGAATACAATAGAATGAAGATATGGTCACAGAGCATAAAACTCTTTTGCTCCTTTTTTTCTTACTAGCAAACTTTTTATTGGAATACTTTTGATCGATCCAATCGTACGGGTTTAAAGTTCGCGCTCCTAAATCGATTCGTTCGTGTCACGGTCTCGAGGACGATGACACGCTCTTGAACTTGTTTTTGATCTCGATTCTCTCTTTCTCTCGCTCTCTCCCTCTCTCTCTCTCTCTCTCTCTCACTCTCTCTCTCTCTCTCTCTCTCTCTCGCTCTCTCTTGCTCTCGTTCTCGTTCTCTATTTCTTTTTCTCTTTGCTTGAAAAAGAGGGTCTTCGCATTAGCTTTAAGTTCTTTTAAGGCTTCAACCCTTCGATAGAAATAGCTTCGAAATTAGAATACTTCAAATCATTCCATTTTTTCTATATTCGATAGAAATTTCTTGACAATTTATCATTTTGTTATTTTTTAATTCCATCATGTTGCTTTTTTTTATAATCTTTTTATCTATTTTGCTTTGAGTACATGTGCACATGTATGTATTTCTTTCTTCGTGTCTTCTATCTCCTTCCTTTCTTTCCCATCAACCTACGGTTAACTTGAAACTTTATGACACTGGTTTTTACATAACCGTTGGTTTCGCTTCATCAACGTTCGGTCGTATTTGCGATTGAGGAAAGTTAGCGTTTTAAACGTGTTATCGTCGAAGTATTACGTGGTCGATCTTTATTTTTCAGTCATACGAAACGTCGAAAAATTTTTAATACGAACTCGATAGAGCAATATCGTCAAAACTTAACGTTTCGAAACTAGTCGCGATGTTAATTTTGAAGGGTACTAAAAAATTCTTTATTTCCTTTAAATTGCCAAATTCAACAATGTAAATATCGTGGATAACAATCAACAAGGAAAACATCGTTTCTAAAACGAAGATTATCGATAAAAGGGCAGATGAAGAAGTTCTCAGATTCACAAGTAGATATCTCAAGTTAATTCGAAACTTAATGATCACCGATTAAACGATCGAGTTTTACTTTCATCGTCAGAAAGCGGTAAATTGTTGATACATATGTTATATTGTGTTATTGATAATTATATAATGACGTAACTTTTGCAAGAATTCTACGCTATTAAATCTAATGTTACGTACGCAGATGATATGCACTTCAAACTGAGACTTTCTCCTTGAAAATAATATAAAATAGAATAATAATTAAACATGCGTATTATTTATATATCTAAAATTATTAGCTTGATTATATACCATCTTTATTATAATTAATGATCTAACTCATGGTTCAACGTTTCACTATGCGAAGAAAAATTTAGACTTATTCAAAAAATTTTTCGTCTTTAATCTTTCAAAGTATAAAACTTGATTGCTTGATTACTCATCAGGTTTAATAAATTTCGAGCGATGTTAAATGATGGAAGGGGAAGATCAATGAAGAAAAAGACGTCTTATGTTTTTACGTTTCCCTTGAAATAGCAGGTCAATGCATTACAAAAAAAGAAAAAGGAGAAAGAATATCGGGGAGCGATCAAATGTGGGAGAAGGGATTGTTTTATTCGATGGGGGTTAGAAAAAAGGTAGATTAACGGCAATCGATAAGAGGACAGTTATATCTACGTATCTAGCTGTGTAAAGAACAAGAAAGAGAAAGGGAGAGAGAAAGACAAAAAGAGAGACAAAGAGAGAGACAAAGAGAGAGACAAAGAGAGAGAGAGAGAGAGAGAGAGAGAGAAAGAGAGAGAAAGAGAGTTCTTCGTTTTATGGATAATTCTCTTATAATTACAGGAAATCGCCTTCTTGATTTTTGATATGAAATGACGTGTCTTATACCAGCTATGGTGATATTATTCCTCTTAACTCTAGAATGAACCCTTTCGTATTACGAAAACGGACAACTGTCGATACGATCACGAAAAAGCATGAATTTAAGCAATCGTCTCTCTTTCTTCTTTCTTTGTTGTCCGCTTTGAAAAGAAAAATCGTAATATGAAGCAAACTGTGAACTTTGAAAGTAAAATTTTTTTTTATTATGACTCCGCCGTCTTGGTAAAATATCGATCGAAAAACATCCAACAACCCTCCACTTTTCTTTCTATAATTTACTTCCATTAGTTTTATCGATGTGAAATGAACAGAATACTTATTCCATTCTGATTCAAATTAAATTAGAAATTAGTATATTCTATTCTCCTGTAAACTACGACATATAGCTAAGATTTAAGAAAAGATATTTTTATACTTCTTTCTTTTTAAATAATATATCAAATATTTGCATTATTATCATTAATTGTATGGGAAAGTGTAAAAATGTGTTTAACACATTCTGCATAAATTATTTTTATAAAAATTACGGAACGAATTCATCAAATAACATTTTCTTCCGTGGTCAGGTTACGAACTCTAGCCGTCAAAATCCGTAAAATGTATACTACCATCGTGTAATCTATATGTGGCCAACATTATAATTTGCTTCTCTTTCTCTCTCTCTCTCTCTTTCAAAAGTCTTGTAGTTTGCTTTAAAGCTAATATATTTGTAAGTAATCTAAATTTTACATCGGATCATTAAGAACATTATACCAAAATTTATGTGGATTCAACAAAAATATAAATAAGAATTCTTGACAAATTACAAATAAACAAAATAAGCTTTTTATATTATCAATAATATAAATATATATTGTATCAATGTTTTAATTAATTTTATTCTTAATCATTAAAAAATGTAAAAAATTATTTTTTTAATACATATATAATGTAAAATGTTTTTATTTTTATCATCCATTAATTATGACATATTACGTCCTGTATGTAACAAGTTCGCAGAAGTGATAAGATCTGAGGATTAAATGCGTTATCCTTTTATAGTATACTTCCCAATGAGATTATAATAATTGACAATAATGGCTGCCAGTGAAGACGACGCTCATAATATCAACGATATTATTTCTGTATCTTCGTATCTTTCTATATTATTTTATCTCTATCATATCTATGAGTCTTTTTTCTTCCTTTACGACTAGAAGTATTTTAAACAACTGAAAAATGTGTATGCTCAAGTTGGATCTACTAGATAGATTAAAAGGACGTTAATTGGTATAAAAATTTATTCGATATTTCTCGATAAGATATACGAATCTTAAGTATAAATTTTTAACACGTTGAGTGTCATGAGATTTTCATAAGTATTATCTTAGGTTCCACAGTAGACTTTTCATTATTATTAACTCATAATGATAAGTTATTGCGTCTCATGATTAAACGGCAATGATATGTTTACTTTATTGTTGGTTATATCGCTGTGCATTTGGTTCCTTTTAACAATTCGAAATAAGTCAATGAAAAATATTAAATTACCGATACAAACGTAGCAACAAATTGTATAAAAAAAGTAATAGCATATTGTAAAGATTGTAATGATCCATCTTATTTGTACTGCTTTAATACAGTTCATCGTAAAATTTTAATTTTATCAAATATATTCCGTTTAACAAAGAAAGATGAATTAATTGACCAACAATATTTGAAATAATATTTTGCAATTACATATTAAAAATAAATAAACATAAATTTTCTTTATTTTCATAATTTTATTATTTATTCTATAGCAGAAATTAAAATTGTTAATAACATTTATTTATTATTACGTAGCGTACTTTTTATTTTACGTTATTATTTAGAGTTATTTGGTTTATTTAATATTTTTTGTCTGATGGCATTCGACTCATAGTAATTAATTTGTAAATTTTATAACCGTGATCACGTGTCATGGTTGGCGTAGCAACATATCAACGTGTTAAAATGTTGTCATGCGTTAGATTCGAAAACAGATAACACATCCGTCTAGGTCTAAAGGCCAAGGAAATATGACATTGTAATGATTTAAAAGCGAGCTAGTGTGTGAAAACAGAAATCTTCTTTTGAAATCAATCGACGATAGCCGAGGATACAAAGTTCGAAAATTATATAGTCTTTGATGTTTCATTCATATAAACGACGACCACAACATTATTATAACTTTGGCGTTTCTATTTTTAATGTTGGAAATGGTAAATGAATGTAGAATTAAAGCCGTTTAATATGAGTATACAAATTACTCTTAAATTTGTATATTTAACTTACATGTCTATGTTAATTTCTCTGCTTTTAATTTCTAAAATTACTCATTTAAGTGTTCACGTTTATATAATATACGATTACAAGTTTTAGTATAAAACGTATCCTAATGATATTCACATATTTCCATATGGATCGACCAAGTAGCAACAACATTAAAATATATATACATATAATTTACATTTATTAGATTTTCTTCGACGATCATATATTGTACATTTGGTTTGTCGATTCGTTTTGGTTAGTCATGATCTCTTATCTTTTCATCGTATTCTCGAAGGGTGGTATAAAACATTCCTGTAGAGTTGGTCCATATTTAAACTATTCTACCTCAGTGCTTTCTCTTAGTTATCTTTCAAAATATCGACAAGAAAATTCCATTTTCTAATGTTAAAAGGTTCTATATTTGTCTTCATAAAAGTCTTCTAAAAAAAGAAAAAGTATAGAATTTCACTAAAAATTAAAATTATTATAATCGCATAATTCAAGCCTATTCAAAGAAAAATTTTGTTTTGGTATTATTTGTAAACATGCATATCCTGTTATGATTTTCACTTTTATAGACTACTAGCAATCATACGATTGCCAATACACCATGACTTAACATTTGTGGATTGATTATGTGATATTCAATAGCAAGAAATGTATTACCTTTTGCCTGTATCGATTATTCATGAATAACTTATTAGCTCGGGAACGCTATTTGAAGATGAATTACGAATCGATCGGTCGATAGAGTTTCACACGGTATACGGCGCCGCCGTCTTCCTATTCTATTTGTATCATAAATGAAGTTAATATAATCTTCGTGTCGGAAAGAACGTTTATACCAGCATGATTTCGTTAATATCAAATAATTTTTTAACCGATTAATTCATCTCATCTTTCTGTCTGTCTGTCTCTCTCTCTCTCTCTCTCTCTCTCTCTCTCTCTCTCTCTCTCTCTCTCTCTCTCTCTCTCTCTCTATCTATCTATCTATTTCTGATTGTAATATCTCACAATTTATAATTGATATATTGTCTTGCAATCAATGATAAGACGCAATGTTTCTATTCAAATGGTATTTTTTCTTAATTTTTTTCCCTTTTACTTTTTTTTTTGAATAAGAAAGATTAGTTATCAAATACGATAAGTTATTAGACGTAATGAAATCGCAAGTACTTTTATTCTCTTTTTTCTTTCGTGTCTTTTCGAATTGTCCTTATTAAATGTTAACCAACAAGCAAGAATGATAGTTATCATAAATAAGACGGTCGTTATTCAACGTTGGTCGAATCGTTAAAAAAAGCGTTAACAATAAGTGTTAATAAGTTCATAATTTACATTAGGATTGCATGCTATAGAATATTGTTCGTAAATTCCGCAATACATGAATTTAAATTCTGCGACGAAAAAAATCAGCATTTGCGACATTATATGTACTAATAATTTATTTTACAATATCCTTGAGACATGGCTATTGTTTTCTGTGACTTTATTAATATTGACAATATATCTCTGTGACTTTTAACACTTTATTTAATGTTACTAATTCTTTTTTGTACTGTACTGAGTATTCATAAATCATACTTCTCATTTTATTCAAATGGTTAAATACTCTTCTTTTCTTTTTTTAAATGTACTTTTCGGAATAAATTCTGCTATCTGCAAAAATAAATATATGATATATTAGCAAGTTTTTGGCACGATTTTATGCATGCAACAGATGCATCAAACGGACATAAATTAGTAATTTATCGGAGATTTTATGAGTGTAATAATAATAGTAATAATCAGTAATAATAATATCGAGATAAGTCATTACGTTTCTATATTTCGAAGTTATTCGATTAAAGTTTTAAAATAAAATTAAATTGTCAGGCAAATTATAAACAGGGCTTACAAAGTCATTATAGAAAAAGAAAAAATATTTGTAAATATCAATCATAGAATTGATATGAAAATCGAAATAGGAAATTGTAATCGAAACAGATAATTATTGAAAATTTTGCTTTTTCATAATTGTTATAACAATCGATCAAGCCTTGGTTATAATTTATTCATTAAAAAGAATTGTATAACAATCGATGATTAATTGAAAGATATTGTCGATAACGGACTATGTGACAATCCTCTCGAGTTTGTTTCAGATCGAAGAGAAGATAGCAAGGATCGACGGTGTACTGTGAACGCTTTGAAATATTAACCATTTAGTGCTTATAAACGACGACGAATTTGCTTAAAAGTTCGTAGTAAGTTTTAATTTGAACGAATCGGTGAAGAAAGTAAGGCAGAAGAATTAGAAAAAAGAAAGTATCAGAGAAGAAAAAAGATAAGTGCATCGAGAAAAAGAAAAACGAATATTGAGAAAATAATGTGACAGGCAAGTTGGGTCAATGAGTCCAGGTGGTGTCCTGTGATTCACGGTCAGTTTAGAATGGATCACGTGGACCAATCCGTAACTGCACGTATGGAGAATAACGCGTCCTCGAACATGTCTGTAGGTTCGCGAATAACGAGGAATTGCTCGCGGTGTCGAAATCATGGACAAAAAATTGCCCAGAAGGGCCACGGAAAAGACTGTAAGTACCGCGATTGCGTCTGTGAACGTTGTAAACTTTTTTCTGATCGACGAAGCATGATGGCCAGGAATACTGAATTGAGAAGAACTATGACTCAAGACGAGGTTAGAAAATATCTTTTACCAACTTTCTTCTATTTCTTTTCCTTTTTCTATTACTTATAATAACTTATTTTTATTTCACGAATATCGTATATTTAGAATTTTTTTTTAGCAGAATAATATTCGAATATATAATAGAATCACACTTAGATAAAATCCTAAAAAGTTTTTTTTTACGAGTTGAAATTAATTAACCCGTAGTTGTTTGTTCATCTCTCAGTGATCGATTTTTTTCGCTGACAGGATTCAACATCCCTCTCCATAGATGGATCCTCGCTCGGTTCGGGTCCGCAATCCGTGAAGAATCTCGAAGGAAGTTACGACAGCAGCAGCGGCGACTCGCCAATCAGCAATCACGGAAGCAACGAAATGCAGGACGGGAACAGCGACGTTGCTGGAATTGCTTCCTCAAAAAAGGCACCATCTTCAAATCGTTCGCCAGCCACAACATCTTGGCCACAATGGCAGGCTGGTGAGTTCAAATGAAATTTACACTCATTTACTTTGTTTTATTCTTCAAAAAGATTCAACAATGAAATTTATCCGAGCAATGAAGAAATACATATTTTGTCTCAATAATTTATCTCAACAATCATCTTGTCATTAAGCGATTAAATCAATGTTCGAAATATACAAAATGAGGAATGATAAAGAAATGCAAATAAAATTCGATACCGTGTAAAGAAAGTAATAACGATTTTAAAGGTAGCGTTATTACATGGTGTCAACAATGAAACGCCTTAATTTACTTTTGTATTTTATAATAAAATTCGAGCGTTTCATTGCAGACATCCTATATATTCAACCGACCGCCCTTCAAAAGATCTCTTTTTGAATACCATTTCCTGAAATTTGATCGCGGTTTTGAAGAAGAAAGCATCTATTGAACGAAAACTTGGACATTTTTGCTGGAGACCAAAATTTCGTTCTATTGTGTGGACTATTACGATAAAAAGAAAGAAGCTACGTCAGCAACCACGATTATTAACAGAATATCATCGTACAATGTATCGATATTCGTGCTACTCAACGTTAATCTTTTTCCTAAACTCTTTTTTTGAATGACTCTAACCATGTTTATCGCTTAATCATGATTTTCGGTTTAACGGTTTGATTTGCTTTCGTATACGACGCCATCGTGATTGCAAAAGAGTAGCATTTGACGAAACCAGTTGGAGGTTAATGGCGTGACGAATTTGAAGCGTCGGTTTTCGATTGTTTTAAATTGGCCAACTGGCTCCTCGCCAGGAACGCATGAACGATTAGCACTTAATTGTACTGTCTGTCTATTATCTTTCCATGATGCTTTTCATTTTGCTTTTCTATGCTTGTTTATTCGTTTTCGCGCCATAAATCGTCGTGAAATATTTTTTATTTCTTTTGCTTTTGCTTATTAGTTTGGTATTTTTAAGTAATATGATATTTTTTGAAACCTATTTCTTATTTTCGAACTATTTTTAGTTTCTCTTTCTCTCTCTCTCTCTCTTTCTCTCACTTATATCGATTTAGAACTCTTTTAATTGTAATGAAATATTTTTTTTCTTTTTTATCCTACTAGAAAAATTGAAGATGGAAAAATCAAAAGATAGAAAAATATCTCATTTGGCAATAACATGGAAAAGGATATGTAATGATTTAAAAACTCGCATCAAAACTCCAGACTTTTTTTGAGCGTTACTTCCTTAATTAACTTCTCTTTTCAAATTCATATGCCCATCTTAACACGGCAGTTTAATTTACCTTCTCATCCATTTATTACCGTGCACCTGCTTATCGATGAATATACATATATAGGTTGCAAAGGAAGATTACCTACCTGTTGCACGCTCTGATTCATCTATTTGCTTTTCTTCCCTGCTTAGCTTGTCTCTTCTTGCATTTCTTTTTACTCCGTTTTAAAATTTACCATGAATAAAGATTTTTCCTTTTTTTTATTAACCAACGTAAACAATGTTATCACTAAAAATAAAGAAAGAGGAAAAAATCAAATATTCTGAATCCATGACATCCTGTTCGCGTAAATATGCTATAAATAGCTTATACTTTTTTTATAAGATCGATGGATGATGAACGAGATAAAGAATTAGTGGTCTTTTTCTCTTTGGATGCGGTTATACTAATGATTAAAGTTAAACGGCATACTAATGATTATTTTAAAGATTATTAATGATTATTCTCAGTCAAGATCTAATCACTTCAACGATCCATTTTGCAAGGAAATCGTTTTGATTTTATGTACATTCCCTGTAATTATTTTTTATCGAAGTAAAATTGCCAGCGACACGTATGGTTCGTTGGATATAAATTTAACTACACGTCGAATATACGAAGAATGTTAATATGTAATTAAATAAGCACATGTGAGGGCAATAGCAGAATTATGACGTTTCGGAAAAGTCTTTCCGTTCATGAGTATATAGCTATATATAAATTTTTAATTATATAATATTTTTATATTTTCTTCTGTCAAATACATGTTCGTATCCTCAATCAGGCTATTTTGGAGAGAGTATTAGCAAACTTCTAATGATAGGAATATCGAGACAAGTTACAGATACATAGATGCATCGGTTCAGACAAATTTTTTACGTGTTCCAAATTAAAGAAACTTTCAATTATTTAAATCAATCCTTTCGTTAGCATCAGACATTTGATTATTTGATTAACAGCTTAGGAATATATTTAGTATTTACTGTTGAGAAACAAATTTGAAAAAAAATTAGAAAGTTGAAAAGAAAGAGATTGGAAAAAAGAATTAAGCGAGCGTTACGCATACATTTTTCTTCTGACAAACTGCATAATATCGTTGGTAAAAATACATACTTATCTCGTACCTTTCATTAAAATATAATACAATGTAATTGGTGCAACTTTTTCTGCAAATCTGTTCGAGCTTTTTCCTTCGAGATATTTTTACTAACTCCGCGCAACTGGTTTTTCCCTTCTCTTTCCTATTCTCTCTTTTCCTATCTCTTTCTCAACCTATCTTTTTTCTATCTTTTTCTCCTCATTTCTACCATTTTTCATGCAACGTTTTCTTTTTCTTATTTCTGTACGCGAACAAAAATGGTAGATAATGACGGAGATGACTTCTCGTTTCGATTAATATCTTCTATCCTTCTTTTCTTTCTTATCTCTTTCATTTTCTTTCTTTTACCTTTTCTTTATCGATGCTACAACGATTTATAAAGATAGTAGTAGAACGGTGTTAGACTTAGGAAACGGTATTATGAGAGAAGCCATCCATCTTTGTTTCTCGCTCTTCTATTTCTTACTCTTCTTCCTCTTTTTCTTCCTCTTCTTCTTCTTCTTCTTCTTCTTCGTTTATTTTGCTTTTCATGGGTTTCGCCCTGTATTCCTGGAAGAATGTTTCAGTGTAGGGACTCGCCGGCTATTTACCAGGGACAATTTCTGCTAAGTGAGATACCATACTTTTACGATTATTATCAAGTTTCTTACTGCCTTAGAAAAATAATTCTTGCTCGTAAGATCTGTTACGTTCTAATACGATACAATATGATCGATAAATGGACATAGTTAGAAAAATTTACTTAAATATAACAACGAAGATAACCGTCTACCGATTTTATCTTTATATTTGACAAGAACGTTCGATAATCGTTGAAATGCATTCCCTAAAAAAATTTTTCAGCAAATCACATCGTTATGCAGAAGAGAAATAAAGTAAAATAATTATAAAATAAATTATAACGACAGAGATAGTGAGACTACTTTCACTGTAACGGATCAAGAACAAAGGATAGTATTCAAAGAGTTTTAGTTAAAATGATTTATTACTTGCATGCAAATCCATCGTTGTATAGGGTGATCCTAAAATGTTAGGCTAAATTTTATCAATTTCTTCAGGTCATTGTATCGATAAAAGGAATATTAGATAAGCGCAGATGCATAAATTTTATGTCTCTGATATATATACCTACGTATAAGTCAAAATCGTAAAATATAACTCATTCAACTCATAAATTGGTATTTGCAAGTTTCAAATTAAGTCTACCCATTTTATAAACACTACTTGATATCTTTGGTGAATTGCCATATAGAAAATATCCTGTAACGTTGGTCGATCTCAACTGAAAGATCATCATTATTCGATGAACAACGGCCGTCTTGTTTGTCCTCATTCAAATATGGACTTAACTTCGTTCTTTCCTCATTTTTTCCACATTCAATCAGCCATTTCTTTAATTTATTTCGATCGTCTTCGAGTCTTAAAAAGGAAAAAGATTATTAAGCGTGATAATAGTACGAGGAATGATTTAGTTCTTATAAAATAAAAACGTTGCATTTTTACACCCATATTTACCATGTTATAAAAGACATTAACTCATTTTACTCGATCTTTCGAAATTGTTCTCTCATAGAATTTTTACAGAATATTAAATAACGTAAGGTAACGTTTGGATGAAGCAATTGTTTTTATGTATATCAAATGATATTATTATTACTAGTATAACTAGATTATTTAATATTGGAAAACGTCAAAACTGATTATAATAAAAATAGACTCATATTTGGTTCTTTTTACAATAAAACACATCTAAATTATATATATATATATGTATATATATATATTGTATGCGTAGTTAAACGTGTAATATTCGCTTTTTATATGCACAAATTATATGAAATAAATTAATGTTGACGGAAACAAGATCGACGATGAAATTTATGTCGATAAAATTAAATCCAGGGGCAGATTCAAACGCATCTTGGGACGCATCCTCGACCTCGAACAGCGGCACCAACTCACGTACGAAACCGACGTGCACACGTTGCCGTAATCATGACGTTACCAGCATTCTTAAGGGTCACAAGAGGTACTGCGACTTTATTTACTGTCATTGCGTTAAATGCCGTAACACACTTAAGCGCCAGAAGCAGATGGCAAAACAAACCGCACTTAAAAGGGCTCTTATTCAAGACGAGGAACAAATAAGAAAGTATGGTAAGGTAAGTAAACTAATGACTTATTTTTTTATCTATGAAATTTCATTCGATTAAGAATATTTATTAGTTCAGTTGTAAAATAAAAAGTATTATTAATTACGTAACAAAAATGTTAAGCCGAATAAAAGGCGGTCTCCAAAGAGAGATCGTAATCTCGTTTATTTGTCGATGCAGCTGGTGATGCCAGCGATGCCTCCAGCAGTAGAAAACAAGCATATACCAACTGTCCCTCGACCAGCGTGGAGCGTCGAAGGCAGCTACGGTGGCATCAATGGCGTACTTAATACTCCAACTCCAAGAAAATTGCCAGTCGTAGATACGCACTTGCCTCCTTCGATCTATCAGATTCAACCACAGCCCAGTAAGTCTACTTTATTATCACTTTGTTATTTCGCTATGCTTACGAAATCTCTTCGACAAAATGCACGAAATCCATCGATTTTTGTGACAACTTTGTTCTGAAAAGAAAAGAAAATCGTCAGATCGATGATCGATACGATAAATAGTCGGAAAGATTAAGAGATCTAGGATGATCTCTATTAATAAGAGATCCTGGAAAATACACAATCGGTTCTAATTCGAGCGGAAGTTCCGAGCCACGTTCGATTCGTGCGACCAAGTCGAGGGTGCGCACACTTATAACGTCGTTCACAATGATCCCAACGAAATTCAAGCCACTCTCACTTGACAACCCGACCGAATGTTAACCCTGCTTTTACGAGCGTCCTCATTGGCTGCGGAGTCGTTCGTAGACGGTTAATATAATACCAACTTATAACCAAAGCCGAAACCTAGGAGCCTCGATTTTTGCTTTTACGAGCAGGCTCGTTTTTAAAAGTTATCGTTATTTTGCTCATTCTCGGTCGAAATAGTTTGTTCACGGACATATAAATGACCTCTCGAAGAGGTAACAGAACTCGTATTCGAGTTGGCTTCACCACAATGTCACATCTTCTTTCGAAAAATTCTTTCCTGCGCGATTATCTTACTCTTTTTTGTCGACGATCAAAGAATTTTTATTAAGATTGAAATTCAATGATATCGTTTCTTGAACATTCTTTTTCTTTTTAATAATTAGAAATCGACGGGATAATTTTACGAATCTCTCTGAAATGTTCGGAAATTTATTGAAAATAATCTGATTAATTCAGCAAAAAGACGTTAAACTTAGCTGCATTTAAGAAACAAAAACTTTACAGATCCACTCTATAAATTTTCTTAATTTACGAATGAAAATATCAATTTATTTTCCCGTATACTGATAAAATAAGTGGGTCATTCGTAAGACTTTTTCCAATTTTTTCCGTCTGGTTTGTTTTCGGTCTTTAACTTAGCTATCCGAAGAGAGTTTATGATAGCCGTTCACAGGAACGCTCGTAAACGGCTAATTGATTTACAGTCCACGCATTTCCACGGATTCACGATGATGGAATTAATGCGCGGACTCGACGTCTCCGTTCTTGACATCGTCAGACAAGCGTTGTAGTATTAGTACTAATAGTAGTAAAAGTAGTAGGAGTAGTACTAATGTAACTAGTAGTAGTAGTAGTAATAGTACTATTAGTAGTAGTAGTAGTAGAAAAATATATCGACGTGCACGTCGATAATACGTTGAAAAAAGAAGCAAGGAAAAAGTAAAGAAGAAGGAACGTTGACGTACGCCAACTCTATATGTGTAATAATTGAACGTGTATATGTGTGCAGTTAACTTAAAAGCTTGCTAGTACTAGAAGGGTGTCGTCGTAGAGGAGAGAAAGGGAGTTGAGCGCGTGAGGGGTGATTATGGTGAAGTATATGGGACTGTAAAGTTTCCATTTACGAACTTGCATTTCGAGACATCGAGTAGGCGCTTTTAATAATGCGAGAGTCGTTCGTTGTTATACGACGAGTGTCGCTTTCGCGAAAACGTACTCATATTTGTACATTATTACTAATCTGTCGAATGCCCGATAAGCCTCGCACAATTTTTATTTTTTTCTCTTTCCGTATCGTGTAATAATCGTTCTTTCCTGGAAATTATTATTATTATTCATTCTTTCATTCTTAAATCGCGTATTTCTTACTTATTCATATGTATTAATACTCATGTAACAATCGATTTCTCTTATATCACCTTAGAATTACCATTTATTCGACAGTTTATCGTCTTTACTTAACAACGCGCTTATCTCTTACGTGTTTTCTTAAAAATGCACTTTTGAAAAACGCATAACGTTTACTTTCTATTGCGTAAAAGAAATAAAAAAAAATATTTGTAAATAACATTTACTTAATAACATCCAATCGTTTTTCGAGTCGTGGTTATTAGTGGTTAAATCAGAAAAGCGGCCCTTCTCGTTCTTTTTTTTTTCTCTTTAAATCATCGTGGAAAGTTTTACTTTAGTCGACCACTCTTTTCATTTTTCGATCTTCGAAAAAGGCTCGCTCGTAAATCACTGAAAATCTCATGATCGGCTTCCTTTTCTCCTGTTTTACTACCGAGACGACGACTTCTCGTTGACAGACGGTTAACTTTCAAAATTTCTAGTTCTTTTTATATGACACTTTCCGTGGAAAAAAAAAAGCAGAAAAAAGAAAGGAAAGAGATAAAGAGAGGGAGAGGATGTAAGCCTTTAGCGTGTAGTGTGAGACGATAGCATAACGCTTTTGGGGTCACATGGTAACGTGAGGTAGTATAGTATTTACGATCATCTTGAGTTAGGTAACGAACGTTAGAGAGTTCACGAGTGTGTTCAAGGGTAGGTCAAGATCTTAAAGGATTAGACCCTTTGGTTATCGCTCTGGTCGAACAGATGTCACATCGTACTATGTATTATAGAAAAATTTCATTGCACTACAATATCATAATATTAAAGCCATTAATTATCGTTTGCTTTTATTTCACATTAGTTAATTACGATAAGCGATCGATCAAGTTTTTTAATATTAAATATAACACTTATTAGTAATGTAAAGCACTTGTCAATGTTTGGCTCTCGAAGAACTTTACTCGAAGAAGTCGAAAAAGTGTATTATTTTTGAAAGAAGTATATAGTCGCAAACAAAAAATATTAAAAATAATTTTATATTCAAGTCAAGCGATTAAATCAAGCAACTAATAAAATATGTAAATGTTATTAGAGATAGAATTCTTGCTTTTCGTTTACGACGAACGATCTAAATATATTCCAAGTAAAAATATATATGAATTAATGGCATCTACTTAAATTTATCTTAATCGAATCCTTCATATAGCGATGCTTTCAAAGAGGAAGAATTCGCATTTTATCTGCTGATTGCTCGGATGAATTTTCAAAAGAAAAATTGTAAGACTCGTTCATTCATATACGTATATAGATATGCGTTTTTTTTTTTACGTTTGTGTGTATGTATATGAGACTTTTATATGTTTATATGCTTGCTCAAACTCGTCGGCAAGTTTAGTATGTTACTCTCTTTTCTCTCTTCTCTCGCACTTCGCTCCTCGTATGATGGTGAAACGGTTCGGCTTCTCTGAGTTGGCTTATCCCAAGAATTCAGTTTATAACCGCTGACTCCACTGAATTTTATTACATCTTTCTCTATCTCTTTCTTTATCCTGCTTGCTCCACCTACTTTCTCTCTTTCTCTTTCTTTTTTTATGTTCATCTTAGCTCTCTCTTTTCTATTTCATCGTTTCCGTTCTTTCCTCTCTAATGAATAGTTTCTTCCTATTTATCTCTCTTATTTTCGTTCCACGAAACGAAGTTGCCTAGTTTCGACCCGGGATCTTGCCGATCACGTTCGCAAAATTTATGTATCTACCTCTTCACTCGTTCGACATCGGCCTTCGAACGAAATCGATATAATTTATATCTCATAAAATTCGAAACAATGAAGCCTAATGGGCGGTCAGATAGGCAATAAGAATTAGAAGAATAATTAAATAAATGTATCCATATAACATAATTATTCAATACGCAATGAATGTTATTTATTAATCGATTTTTTATTAGATTAATCGATTTTGGCTGAAAACGTTTCGAACGATTCCACGATTGTCATGGCTTTTTGAAAAATACTTTATAAAAGAATGTCATTCATTGATGGGATGACATCAATTGAATTCTCTTCGGTCTTTCGAAATATCGTCTGTTCACTTTCAAGGCGCATCGTATTCCCACTTGGAAATGTAAGATAGTCCGGGACTGTTCAACCGAGCGTGAGAGACACGATCGTAGCCTCCACCAAGGTTTCTTTTTCAATTTTACGATGTTGCTTCGAGGCAGTTATGCGAATCCTTAGTGTTAGTCACTCGGTCGAGTCTTTATTCTCCGACTACTTCTCCCTTTCTCACTCTTTCTGCTTTTCTCTTTCTCTTCTCGCGAGTCACCCTTTGTCTGGTTCGCCATCGACGTCGAGGACGAAGAGGACGACGCCGGCGTTGGCACTGATGCGAAAGTTACGATCCTTTCGTCGTGCGATACAATTCGCAAGACGTAAAGAAAATTCACGGCTTTTAACGAAAGAACGAAAAGCATGACAACGACGATGATGACAAGGACGACGCGATCTCTTCTTTTCCTGGTTTGATTTACATCCCGATCTGTCATGAATGTTTTTTATTTCGTATCTTTTGAAATTTCGCAGCTGCATCATTGTTATTCTTCTTCGCGGTTCTTTCAAATTAAGAATATTACGTACATATAAATATCTATCTACTTAAAAGAATACAGTATATGTTCAAAAACATGTACCTAGATATTCAAAAGTTTACACATACGATTGGTACATATTGTTTTATTTGATTCTCGATTTGATATTAACATTAGAAACACTTACATTGACATCTGCAAGCTAGAATAAGAAATAATCGATCAGTCACGAAAGAAATGTAACATGCGAGATTATTTCTGACGAAGATTATCTCTACGTTTATTCGTTGAAAGATAAAAGAAAAGAAAAGGAACACAATTTCGTGTCATTATGAACACACAAATAACTCGTTTCTAATCGCTTACGCTGAAATTCTCTTCGATTGCCGATCTGATTGGCACGAAAGGCAACGAAAGATGAGTTCCGAGGATCGTTCTTACTCGCAATAACAATCTATCGACATTTCTATACGATGTAATATCATTTCTTTTTGAACTAATCAGAGGAAGTGCACCTTCATTTCTCGACTCGTTTTATATCGTATTATCCTATGACTCACGACGAATAAATTTTTATATCAAAGTCCGTTCTTAAAAAAAGAATTGCGCATAAACTTCGACTTGATCGCTGGCAGATAAATTCTCTTGTAGTTTACGGCGTAAATCGTTTCGATGAAAGCAGGTAATCTCAGTAGTCAACTACACGATATCAAACAAGGTCAAAAAAGGAAGGAAGAATTAAAGGGAGACCAAATAGAAGGGATAGAAAATCTAGGAGGGTGAATAGTAAGTTGGTCACAGTTCAGCAAATCGCTTTTCTTTTTTTCTTTCTTTCACTTTTACGATGTACAGAGTTAAGTGATCTGTCATTTTTCTTCTTTTGTACTTTGACGAGCCTATCGTTAGAAAAATGTCATAAAATTTAATATTTCAATGTTGTCTCGTAATAATCTTCGTTGACATAGGTTAACGTATTTGCTAAATATATAGTATAAGATTTAGTGTCATTCAAATGAATATATTGTTATCAGAAAAATGATTGTTAAATTGTTTAAAGTTAGAAAAAAGGATAGTCGATAACTGCAGCGTTTACGTTATCGAAAAAGTGGTAAAAATTCTTATTACATTAAAAGAGTTTTTCTTTTTATGGTTACCAGGAGTCTCTTTGTGTTAGCTTCGCGTGTTTGAAAATCTTTACGTACATAGGTCTTTTTTTCTCTCCCTCGCAATTTCTTTGAGGGCAACGATCCCTACGGCATTTCAAGTAATCTTTAGGGGTGTTGATGGTTTCTATGTTTCTCTTTCTCTTTCTCTACCTTTTTCTCTCATTCTATCTCGTTATAGAAACGGACGAATACACGTCCAAGAATAAGAACGGTTTTATGTATAGTGTGCGTGACACCATCGTTTTCTTTTTCTGGACCGGAGATTCGTATTACAAAGAGAACACATTTCTGACAAAGTTTTCTTAGCCATCCAACGTGTTTAGTATATCGTACTAACCTTTATAGATTTCGTGATGGTCCTTCGAATCAAATCACAATCGAATCACCATCAACCCCTTCGAACATTTACCAACGTATTGTGTTACACTCGCTGCATGCTTTTGATGATTCGTTCGATAGGTTTCTACTTTCATCTCGCCTATCTTTTTTCGTCTTTTTATTTTATTGAATTTTTTTTTTTTAAAGATAAAAGTGTCATCGGTAATATGAGGAATTATATTAACAACGAGCTCGTTATCCAAAAAGAACAAAATATGTTGTCTTACACCTTATCCTGACCACCCACGTACCACATGTTTTTCCTTCCATTTTTCTCTTTCACAAACATACACATGTACATGGGCTAGCGCGTCGCTTTCCTGGCTGACCAGTAAGCAAGGATTTTATAGGGACGCTTGAACTTTACTGCTTCCGAAATGTTGTGTCTCGTAAAAGACGGGCACACTTCACAACCGTCTCTCTGTTCGTCCGCCACTTCCGTGAAAACTTATTCCGATTCCACCTTGAGAATTCTTATAATCGAAAAAGGATTGTTTTTTGCTAAAAAATCGTCAATATCTATAATCTATTTGATACTAATTACTGAACGTAAGTGTTAAGTATTATTTTTTTGTCCCAACATATCATATATAATCTAAACTCATTTAAATGATTCATTGTGTTTACAAAAAATATTACATTTTTTATGTGATTGGTATCAGTTTTCTTTTCTTCAAAATCCAAATGCACTAAAATTAATGATAAACTTGAATGAAGAAAACGTAAAACTAAACTCCTAAAAATACAAACATTCTCTAAACTGTATTAGTTTCGTCGACGAACGAATAACAAGGGACGTTCTCTCTGTCTCTCTCTCTCTCTCTTTATCTCTCTGTCTCTCTCTCTCTCTCTCTCTCTCTCTCTCTCTCCACCCTCTTTTTCTGTCATCGAAACGATCCCTCACCTACGTCCAGCCAGCCAAGCAGGCTCCGATTACTCGACTACACAACGGTATCATTGATACAAAGCCCTGTATCCAAACACGCTCATCCATCCATCCCCTGTCCTAGCATAACGCAGCTCGCAGACCGTTCGAACGGATTTGTGACAGGTAGAAGAGAGTTGCGAGGGTCAGGGGGCACGGTCTCGTGCTACGTTTATCTCTTGCAACACGAGCACCTTCCTCGACAAACCCCGGAAAATAGCTCTCTCTCTCTCTTTCACTTTTCCGTGAATTTTTCAACGATGCTCGATACGTTCCTATATTTCCAAGAGTGTGTGTTTTTACTACAACTAGCTAGCTGTACACTTCGTTCTCTTATCATACAATTCAACACATTCGCGATTTGAAACTCGTAAACACAATAACCTGCATAAGAATGTACATTAGGTCGTGAGATAGAAAGAGAAAAAGAAAGAAAGAAAATCTATATCGCATAGGAGACTATTTTCTTATAGAGAAATAAAGCATTATGAATTTTATACTTCGTTCATTTGAACGCTCGTAAACTGAAATTACGTTTTGAAGAATAGGTATCAGATGGTTACCTTGGATTTCTACGGCCGAGGTCGAAAAATGAGACTTGCACTCTCATGGGTTCCCCCTTAACGAGTCGTTTTTAATGTACCGAAGTGTTACGTTCCGTGAGGTCAAAGGTTAGGCCATTTTACGAGGACCTAACAAAGTCGAAGCTGTATATCAACTAGATTGCGAGCGATGATATCAAGTTAACAAGCAATCTCCATTTTGTGCACTGGGTTATAAGAATACGCCTACAAAAGTATTTCAATCGCCTTCGTACTATCAGTCTGAGACTATATTTGAAATGTAATATCAATTGCATTATCAATTTGATTCTGAAAAAAATGTGATCCGTATTATCATTGCATCGTTTATTATTATTGGTAACTTTATTTAGGTCAAATTAATTAAACATTATTATCAATTTTATTTCTCTTAACGATTTTATCAAATTTATTTGTACTTTCATAACTTCCGATAATCGTTTGGAAAATATCACGAGACAACATTGTACGCGAAATAGTAACAATGAAATTTCCAAGTATACCGATTGCAATTTTTTCTCCTAATTAACTCACGAACTGATACGAAATCATTACGTTTAATTCTCGATGATAATGATTTTATAGCAGTCGATAGAAACGTAATACGCCCGTTAAACATTAAGATGTTTTAATAGAAGCAATAATCAATTTTTAGTATATCGTATTTAGCTCTTTTTTCTTTTGTTTCTTTTTTTTTGCAGCCAACATTATGGTTTTGTTTGTCCGAAGTTTTCTTTTCGGCTGTAACTTTGATTACAAGCCAAATTCAACTTCCGGTTTCGCGTGACTTATCGTAGTTTCGGTTATCGGACACCTCTCGTCGAGTAAAGAGTTAAACTTGACTCCGTTATATCGAAAAGACTCACGTTGAAGGTTGATATATTTTCCTTTATTTTTTTTAGTCACCATAGACATTTACCCATACATGTATTATTCAAATATAATTTTTTTTTCTTTAAAATTAGCATGTACGAAAAATATATAAACAAGTGGAGTTTGTCCGACATACTGGTTTCTCTTAGTATGTATCAAGTGTTCTTCGACATAGCAATACAGAAGAGGATAATAGCTTGAATTAGAGAGTTCGACGGGCTCGACAAGTAAGTACACATGACTCGACGTACTCGGCTGCGTGAGCATATGCGTGTCCGCTCGCTTCCGTTACATCGTGTTTATACGGAAATAATTTTCCAAGGAGTTTCTTAAGTTGTATACTTCGTATAGATCATTATAATAATTTTTTTTTTGATTATACACATGCTTGCTGCATTTATGAATTTATTAAAAGTGAATTTCAAGCGAGCTTACATTTTCTTATCGCAAGATATGAAATAAAATCATCGAACGATTATCAATATGTAGAAAATTTTGATAGGTATTTCCAGTCACGAACACTGAGCTACTCTTATCGCAAAACCTTGGAAACGACTTTCTCTTACTTCGTTAAAACGTATTTCACTTATATCGAGTTACTCGAGTCGTTACAACATTCGACAATTATACAGTCGAGCCTATACCTTCTGACATTTTATACTAATGTTTTATATACTTGTTACTACGTGATAGGACAACGTTTGCGTTTACCCAAACACGATAAATACACGTTATCTTTTAACACCGTTAATCTTATTACACGTGCTTCGTTTTCAACGTCAATGACAAATTCTTCGATGATTAATAATTTAAATTGATAAAAAAAAAAATGAAACTATTATTTCTGTTTCATATAAACGTCCGATCGTGTTTATGCTCATAATTGTTTACATTTATGACTTATCACAAAAATTTTGTAAGCGTATATGTACATAAGTATATGCCTACATATATCGTCTGATTTATTTGTTTATTCACGATCGTAATAGAGGAAATAAGAGGAACGAGCTCGTATTATATCTTAACTTCAGACTTCATATCGGAGATCCTTCGTAAACGAACGAAGCAATGTATGCGATCGATTTATCGCAATCTTCTTGGGAAAGTAAGCATTGAATGAATGACACAATTGTATTTTATAAACATTCTCCCACCCTCACAATCTCTAATATTTATCGTCGGAACTTTTTCCAGTCAATCGTTTCGAGTACACCACGCAATTCTCGGTTTACCTTCAGAGGAAAGGTATATTTATCAGTTATCTCTTTAAACGTTTACGACGAGTAAAAGAATCAACGTAAGCTCTCTTCTTTCACGATAGGAAAGAAAGTCAATGGCCCATATTCATAGTCGAGTGTCAAGTCAATACTTAAGATCGTCTTGACCAAAACATTCTTATCCGAACCAGACCGTCTTAAGATTGTTATATTTCATAGTCGTGAAATAAGATGATCTTCACGAAAAAGATCTTCCTCGAGTAAGTATTATTTAATTTGAAATCGATGAATTGACAAAGACGTACTTATTTAAGACCATGCTTATTCTTGAACGTGCTTATTTCCGTATTCTTTTTGTAAAGTTCTACAATAGAAATATTGAACCATTTCATGTTTTTATTAGACCAACTTGTGCATTATTAACCATGGCTATATTTGTTATTCTCTTTTCTTAAATTATACAAACAGTTCCCAGTAAAGAATATCAAATGTCCACAATTACATTTATGTATTATCTTTTTATTATAACTTAATTAGTTTGCTGTTAAAGTTTAGGAATATGTCAAATTTTATTAAGTCTTTTATTTGTGATAATAAGTACTGTTAATAATGTTGCGTTATTATACTTGCTTTTTTAATTTCATCATTTCCTGTTATGTTTTATAATGTTTGAGAAAATAATAAATTATCAGATGACAAAAAATATTGGCTATATATAATATTGTCGATGAAATTTTTCTCAAGTCTTTGCTTATTTTGTCGACTATAAATCTACAGATCGTCTTAAGACCAAACTTAAAGTGATCTTCAAAAATAAGACTTGGCTATGAATACGGGCCAATGTTTATATTCTGGAGTCGGCCTGTTCGATTAACTCTGCGTGCATTACGAAAAGTAGCAAATTTCATTTATCTTACGAAGACAAGCACGTTACGATTAATCACGAAAAGAAGCATGTTTCGATTTTATTCTCGATTATGTTCTCGCATGTTTGATATTCAGCACGATAATAAGCACGATTCGCAACGAGCAATAAAATATTTCAGACACAGCTACGAAAGGTACTACATTTTATTTATTTACATTACATTAAGTTGATTACATTAGTTTATTTGTCTTATTAATAATAAATTCAATAATAAAATGTGCTAATTTTCTGAACAACCTCGAAAGTAGCGATAAAACGTGTTAGTTTTCTTAGCTAAAAAGTATTATAAATGTTATTCTTTGAGCACTATAAGTAAAAACATACTATTTTTCAAGAACGTAATCGCAACGTGGTGCTTTTCGTGGTCACAAAGTCCAAAGTATTAGTCATTGTAAGACAAATAAAACGTGCTACTTTTTGTAACTTGCTACTTTCTGTAAAAGAAAATGTATAGGGGGATTTTCTTTTTGAAGATTACGTTGTTTAAAATAAAAAAAGAAAAAAGAATAAAAATAGTAGTCGCTATAAGAGGAAATATCGTTGTTAAATTCGTTGAGAATTGCCATGAGGCAATTAAATAAACATAGATAAAAATAGTTGCAAAGGGAGGAAAGGGTTAAAACACCCGTTACTATTGTGAATAAAATTACAGAGGGTGAACGTATGGCGCACACAAAGAAATAACATTGGGTCTATGCAACTAATAATGCGAAAAATATAAAAGAAGAAAAAGGTGTGCACGCGAGAGAGACATAACGTGGTTATAAATAATGAGCGACCGGTATTCGAGTGGGCAACAACACGGGCACATCGCGTGGCACGTTGAAGGAAATGTGTAATAAGTACGGGGTATAAAACTTATAACGCGAAATGGGTAACGTAAAAAGGGTAGCATGTACATTCAAATAATATTATCAGTCCGTGTTACCTATGCATACAAAAATCGTAAAACTCTTTAGGAATGATTTTAATATTTTGACCAATATATTATACGAATAATGATCGATAGCCTAAAATTCAAATTTTTCGATAATATTACACATCACTATACTAAGTTAATTTTTTTTTGTTAGATAAATTAATTTATTAAAACATTAAAACAATATATCCTTAAAGAATTTTATAAATTTTAATTATTTATATGTCGTATCTTCTTAATTAATGCAGAAATGATTCGACGATAGAGCGCATCGATGTTATAGATAATTAAATGCACTACTATTAATACAATTTTATTCTAGCGGAATATCATTAATCTCAATTTTTTTCAGAATTTAAAATGTTGACTTATTGACGCAATAGGCCGTTCCTTTATTACCAGCAAGATAATGTTACGTGCTTCGGAATAATGAGAAGAAAAAAGCGGATATATCGGTTCGTATCAGTAAAAGGGTTAATAATGTGTTCAGCAAGTTACGATCGAACGACGAATATGATAACGTCATTGTGCGATATAAACGTGACATGAACATATTTGTTCGTCGTTACTTTTTCGAGCTAGTGGTTTTAAAGCGTACACAATTTAGAGTCATGTAATAACAACGACAGTAGGTAATAACTAAAGAATACAAAGAGGTCAGAAAGACTTGAAGAAAAAACCTAAAGAAATAAGAGAAATGATTTAAAGAAATTTCGGTGAATATAAATAAACGACGTTTTCTTGGGGCTCATTAATTTTACTGATATGTACCATTGTAAAGATACAATACAGAATAATCTTTCGTAAAGACGAGGATAAAATCGTGATGCCCGAACAAAAGTCACGAAATGCTGATAAATATTCTCTCGTTAGTTAGTTTCCGTGACGAAACGTATTGCTGGTCTGAAGAATATTCGGTCTCTGTTTAAAAAAATGCCTCCTTATATCATACAACTGTGAAATACTATAATCACAGGACGGGAAGGTTTCGAATAATGCCTCAGGAACAGGAACCTTGTATGGAGATAATAACATCAATTCACAGGTTAAATTTTAACTTGACAAATTTCATTGTCAAAATATTGAACATTTTTTTAATGATTGCTTGTCTTTAATAATTTCTCTTTGAAACAAATTTTCGAATAAAGTAAAGATACTTAAGTACTTAGTATCACATCCGTATCGTTGATATCCATACTATTTTTTCAAGCTTACCCCTTTAGATCGAATTTAAAAGTATTGGAAGAATCTCCTTCTTTCTCTCATTATTAGCCAAATATTGTACTAAGAAGTTAAAATAAAATAGAGACTATCTTAGAAACCATTGATCGAATTTATTTAATGATAAATCCACGTTATAACATAATGAACAATATAATATTTCTCTTACTTTATCTTTTTAATGGACACCAGAAAGTCCACCAGCTAATATTGAAACCTCGTTCGGTATCATTGATGTTACGTTTAGGAAATAGTGCTTGGCGTCAAAACAGTGCTGCGAAAGGAGAAACGATCAGAGTATAGAGCGTATCTCAGTAGGAGTATGAGCGTATCTTAGTAGGGGAGTAACGGATAGAAACTTAGTAGAAGGAGAAAGAAAACGAGAAAAAGAGAGGAAGAGAAGGATACCGAAAGTATGGACACACTAGAGACTCCTGTCTCTTCGTTCTTTCCTCCATGTTGTTTTTCTCCCCTCTCCAACCCCTTCTCTACCTTCTCCCTTCTCTCTAGTTATCTCTTAACTCCCTCCTTTTCACCATCTAGAAGGAAGAGAATGGTCTAAGGAATGAAAACTAAGAGAGAGAGAGAGAGAGAGAGAGAAGAGGAAGAGGGCGAGAGAGAGGGAGAAAGAGAAATAGAGAGGTTTTCATTTATTAGATATAACGGGCATGGAGTAGGGATTGAAAACGATTAAGAAAAAGAAAGAGAAAGAATTAGGAAAAAGTATTCTTGTTCAATGCAGTCATCTACTAGACCCTCAGTGTGGTACCAACGATGAGAAATTACAGCATTTCCGCCTTTTCATTATTATTAGCAAGAGCATGAACGTAGGCGGAGCCACGCCATCGTGCTGTTTGCCTATTGGTCGATCTAATGTTTAATATATCATGTCATAACGACCGGAGAACCGTTACTATCATTCCCTCTCTCTTTCTTCGTCTCCCTTTTTCAACTTCATTCCGACCTCTTTTAATACTTTCATTACATTTTAATATTTTTCCTTCTTTATTTTTTGATTATTCATTGAGAAAAATATTTATTTAATATAGGTAAGTAAATATTCCTTCGACGAGTATATCTATAGATATTTCGAGAGAGTTGGAAGATCGAATAATAAAGTTGCGCGCGCAGAGAAGGTTGACTCGTTCGACACGTACACGCCCTTCTCGTTCTAGCCCACGTGGTATTTCTACGAAGAATCTGGTTATACTGTTTATTCTCTCTATCTCTCTCTCTCTCTCTCTCTCTCTCTCTCTCTCTCTCTCTCTTTCTCTCTGTTGATCTTTTTTTAATCGAAAATATTTAAACAAAAGTTTGTCGTTGAATGTCACCTAGCAATGCGACATATATGGTTTCGTTTCTTCAGTACTTTGTTTTCTTTGTTTCGTTTAGCGTGTTAGTCGAAGTCAGATCATAGCGGAATAAACATTGCGTGAGACCGAAATCTAAACCGATAAGCCTTAGCTTCAATTCTGTTTCATGTAAATTTTCTTTTTATCAAGTAACGTGTTCGTTTCTACCTCTTTTATTTTAATTAAAATTAGACTAGTAGAAATTATAACTAGTGTTAATTGATTAAAATGAACATTCAAGATCCTTTCTTCTTTTAGCGAGAGGTAGTAAATAATTATTTGTAAATAACGATACTTTTTCAGATAATTATATTTTAAAAAGATATTTATTTAATAATGTTTATTTATGTTCTCAGGCATCAACGACGAAATTATATTGGCATACAGTATGAATCTCCTGCAACGATTCCGACATCCTAGTGATATGCTGACGCTAATGTTTAGCACAGTGAAGAATGCCGGTGCAAATCTTGAAGAGACTCTCAGACGTATCGAGGAAGGTGAGATATATGATTTATCAATTATATTTCGAAAAATGAATTTGGACGATTAGAATAATTTTGATAACTTTAACAGTTAAACATTGGATACTGGAAGTTTACTGTACATTAACTACATACGTAATGGAAAATTTTTTATTATTCTTATATATAGCTTTCGTTATATATACTTATCATTCAAAAATTAACGAGGATTCCAAACGTGATTTTAATAACATTGATAATAATTTATCTATAATTTGTAAGAAGGATTATATAGACCGTTTTATTTATCTTTAATGACATAGAAAGCGAATATAGATTTTTCGAAACGAAAGGACCAAAAACGGTTATATGTTACTAAATCATTTCCTATTGAAATTATCGATAGATCAGTTGGAGAATTTTAAAAGATAAATTTTTAAAAAATAATTTATTATTCTTCATATTATCGCCTAATTTAAAGTTGATAATAATATTACTATCGTCGTTGAAGTTGGCAAAGTTTTACAAAGATTCGGCTAAATTTAATCACGCATGTTGGATCATAAAAATAAACTATCTTCGTGCGCACAATGATATTCTTCTCTTAACTTATACCAATTCTCAAATTTGAGAAATTTGAGAAATTTTATTTTACATAGACGATCGTGTTTGTAAATCTATCAAACAGAATATAATTTAGATCATTAAAATTCATTAACAGTTGTGTTCCTATTTTAATAAATAAATGCACGCTGATACTTAATTTAATCTTAACTATGTTAATTTTTAGTTCAATCTTAACTATGTTCTTTGTTCCAATATTATGCTACTTGAGAATATTAAAACTATAGAGGTTCATGATAAATAATGCTTGTATACTCTATTAAAGAAACGATTATTAAACAACTCACATAAATTTAATTCGCGATTAAAACACATTTTAAGATTATAAAAAGCAATTACCTAATACGCGACGAACAAACTTTATACTTTTTTTTTCCAATTTTTTTTACATATTTATTTATTACTAATAGAAGAAAGAAAGCGTAAAAATGTTAGAAAATGAAGGGAAATATAAACTCATAAAGCAATCATCAAAATAATATTTTATATGAGTTACGTGAAGCGTAATATCAAATGTTTAATATCAAATGCCATCGGTCATGTCATGTGTGTTAGACGAAACGTAACATTAGATATGTAAGCTTATTTATTCTACCGCGAACGATTTTACATAATGTATATTACTACGTTAGATATGTATAGATGCATGAAAACACGTAATATAACGTATTCACAGTTCTACTTTAATCCTTAAGTATTATATTAAACTTGTTCTTTCGCGTATATAAAGTCAATTCTATAAATTAAACTATACCGTTGTCTATTAGTTAGAATAATATAGGCAAGTTTTAGATCAGTGAAGATTTTTTAACGAATATTCAATTTCGTCACTTTTTAATAGTTATTTAATAGTTAAACGAACAAACAAACTTTATGTATATGTACGTTTATATTTTTTTTTGAAATATTTATTTATCATGCCTTTATCGAATTAATAATGATTGAGTTAAGAAAGAGTATCTCATTTTGTTGTAATAAGTGCGAGAAATTAATTCGTGCCAACTTCAATGCGATCCGTAATATTTCCGGTTATAATAGAATAAGAATTAATATGAAATCTGCTCAATCGATATGACAAATGTGAAATCAGCGTTTATTGACATTTATCTTCTCTTGAAGATCAACGTTGATTCAAGAACAATCTACAATTTCTTGAAATTATCATCATTGAAGATACACGACGGTATGAAGATTTTGTTTTTCTTTTGAAATTATTTTTATCATTTTCTACACATTTTTATTTAATGACACTCGGTTCATTAGAGTATCCCTGCCTTTGATTAATAACATTTTATAATATATCTCCGTCCGTGAATTAATATAATTACTTTTCAACGCGTCAAGATCATGAATACCAAAGCACAAGGACTTTGACATTGGGATCAAGGTATGATCACAATGTCGATATTCTTTTTTCAAATAAATATACGTTTCTTTAACTAGTACTTAAATTTGACCAATACGACCCGCCCACTTGCCCCTCGGCGAAAAAGCTTTGCTTTTTGCAATTTTAAGAATCAGGGTATTCAGTTCTCTGAACTCTCCTCCCTTTCTCTCAAATATGGACGTAGATCCCTCATAGTTCTATTATCATGATAATTTTAAATGATTACCATTATATTCATAACACTAATTTTGCATAACAACTACGCGCTTGAAACTTTTACAGAAATTTCCTGGAAAATATCGATATGATCATTTCGATCGTTTCGTTAATTTCTAACATTAAAGTATTTATAAAATTGATAAAATAGGTGTATTGTAAAAATTTCAAGGAATCAATTTGAACTTTAGACTTTTCATTATGGTAAATTGTTCGTAAAATTTTTAAAGATTTTGTTTAATTAATTTGTTATTATAGTTGAGAAAAGATTACATACACATTTATAAAACGTTATGGTATATATATCGAATGTTTTATTTTAAACGATGTAGCCAAATAATCTCCAATCGTATTGGTTTTACAAACGAATGTTTCAAACAAAACTTGCTAGATCTTGTAGGAGAAATCTAATGTTTATTGCAACTATTTTATAGAGATTGCACTATTATCAAGATACGTAAGTCATAACAATTTGTTCAAATGGAAATAGATATATTTAAACATAATTTAAAATAGAAATAAACAAAAAAAAGTAACTACAATTTTAAATAAAATTTTAACTTTTTTTTTAAGTTTGCATATAGAAACTAAAATTTTGATCATCGATTAGGATGATTATATAGTGATATTCATTCTTCCTTTCTAGAGACAAAGTAAATACACGTACGCAATATGATATAATAATTGTTATAGGATATTTCTGCGATCATTATATAGATATTATTAGTGTTCCCACTTTATTCGTTCCAGAGTATCTAAGAGCTTGGAAAGTAGCCAATCGAGCCCAAATTACGCGTCTCACTTTCCCCTTCGACTATGAGATTTATTTCATTCAAGGTTATCCTAATGAAAAAAGCAAAAGAATATATATATAAAATAATAAAATCCCAAAGGAATTCTTAATTTTACTTGATTTTTCTATATTGTTACATTTATCATGAATTTTTTTAAGCTATCTATATTTTTAATTATTCATACATATTCTAATTATTCATGTCTTTCTAATTATACAACACAATAGGATAATATTTAAATCTATTTTCATTTAAATTTTATTTTTAAATTATTCCGAATATCACATAACTACGATTCACATTGTCATTGCAAAAGAAAGATATTGCAATAAAAAAGAAAATAAAGAATGATAGGAACAAATAAGTGATGTATAAAAAAAAGAAATTCAAGTATTTCATGAGAACAACTATTTTTATAGTTTTCTAATTGGAGTGATAAATGTTCATACAGATTATAAGAAAGATCAGTAAATGCAAGATGCCATTCATGTTTCGTCGATTCGCGAAAATATTCCTAAGCGCCCAAATAATCGAAAGGATTTCTTTTTTACTTCTTTTTCAAGTGACCATTAAATACACATGTAAATAATCTGTTGATAATTTTATTTATAGTTTATTATCTCGGTGCTCGAACTTTCCGTTCGATAATAATGACGACAATATGCTTGAAAGTTTATCAAATAACAAATTTTGTGTATTTATTAAACGCTCAATCAATATTCATTTTCTCTTTTCTTATATTATGGAATCTTAATCACGAATTTAAAGTTTTAATTTACAATGTGATTACTTAAGATCATTACGTGATTTTGCATATCAAATAAAACGTTAAAATATAACTTTTCTTAATAACATTAAATGATATTCCATATGTAACGTTACGATTAAATAATTTGCTTTCGTATAACGCGATAAGTTTATTAATAAAATATACAGAATTATCAATATCGATTATATATTTTTTTGTTTCTTGAAAGAATATAGACACTTATCTAAATGCATTTTCATAAAAAAGTATTTTAAATAAATTTAAATGAATGATGCAACACGTCAATCGTCTATATTTCAATGCAACGCAATTTGTCGGTAATACGATGGTAAATTTACAAAAAAAAAAGCTAAACGTCATTAAGTATTTCTTGCCTGAATTAACGTACAAGAAGGTATTTAACAGAGCATAAAGGAGATAGTTGAGTAATTCGTTAAGACACGTGGTTAACTGTTGACTATCAGCTGCTGCTAAAAGTGAATCGTTATATATCACTTAAGGAATCCTTTTATTCCTTAATTAAAAAACAAAAAAAAATGATTACAAGAGTGATTCAAATTATTTCTGAAAATAATTACCTCCACATATACTATTTTAATTTAATATCGTTAGAACGCTCTCTGATAGTAAAAATTTAATATTATCATTATTATCTTATAAATTATACTGTATTGAAGTAGCATGACTAATTCGCATAATTAATTATATGTAATAGTTAGTAAAAAATACAATATTCTTTCCCTCTTAGCGATATTATAGTAACGATATATAAACTAATGGAGGAAGTCATTATTATCCAAATGAACGTTTCATCAACCTACCGGGTAACAATAATTAGATAGTATGTATTCACAATACATCTTTGATTGTGAAATGCAAACAATAACATGGCATTATTGCTAGAAAATAAGATCTAATTTTTCTTAATATAATTTGTCTTAAAATGAAGAAATTGATAGATAAATGTTACAGTAAAATTGATCAATTTCAATGAGCAAAATTTTTGTTACTTTTCGAATCTTCGGTATGAATTTCAATAGAATAAAGTACATGCAATAATTTCAAATGACGTTGATTTAGTTTCGTATGAATTAATTGATAATAATTCATTAATTTTTGTTGAATATATTTTCAACGTAAATCCATTTTTATCGATGGAGAATATCAAAATTTATTCCACGAATGGTTTAATTTGCACTTGCAATGTACTTGCATGTAATTATAAATAATTCCAAGGTAAAATGCTTCGTGTCAAAAAGTTCATGATGCCAAAGGTGTCTCGGTAACAAACACATACACTTTACAAGGAAAGACTTCCGTGAACGAGCTTCCGAGCATTTGAATAACGGTCGCCTTGGGCAGTGTTGCATTCTTTCATTATACGATGACATTTGCATTTTCACGAAGCTTGATGTTTCGAAATATCGTCGAGTAGTTTCCTTTAAAAAAAAAAAATAATGACAATTTACGATAAGTACGTATTATTGCTATTAGTTATTGATATCGTATGAAAATGAAAAATGATAAGTAGTAAAAGTTTTAGAGAGAAAGAATCATACAATTAAGAAATGACAAAAAGCCATTTATCAAAATAGCATATATTATCGAAAAAAAATTTTGCTCGCGTAAAAATATTAAGTATTGATTTTTTTTAGTAAGAAATACAAACGAATTTTAGAACCAATCTAATAAAATATCAATGAAATGTGTAATAGCTCGACGAAGGTCGTATATATAATAAGAGGAAAAGAAAAAAAATCTTTTCGATTTATTAAAATATCTATCAAAAAAAAAAATACTTAACTACATTATTAGATTGCATCTCTTATGACGAGCACGGAGAAAAACGACAGAGAGAACATTTGACCTTGTGTAAGTGCATCGATGTTCATAGCTCACGTGCACGTCAAATTTGCGTACGAGTAAAGCAACCTATACGAACGCAAAACACAATGACGCACGCCTACTCGGCGACGATAGCTGGCAAACTTGTTCGTAATCCTGCGTCGTTATAGCAAAACGTAAATGAAGTGCTGTAAGTCTTTCAATCGAATAAACGACAAATAATATTCGAGGCAATTTCACGTATTACGATGCGATTGCGACTTTTCATGAAAACATATACCGGCTAATTAATTGTTAATACAACGATATCTTGATCAAAAATTAATTTAATAATTATTGAATAATTATATCACTATAACTCATGATTATACACAAATCTAATACAAATTTTCTAATGAAACTCGATATATAAACTTCAAAGAATAATTGATAATATTCTATTCAGTCGCTTACGAAATGTGTTATTTAAATATTTTAAAAATTAAATTCACTATTACCGCGTCTTTACGTGTTCTTTATTTTTACATAACGGCATAATTGGAAAGTAGTTTGTCAGGTGTATTTAATCCGGTCAAGATACAATATTCGATACGTAGAAATTCCATTTCGACGAAAGTCGATGAAAGTAGAAAGTAAACTTAAATCTTATAAACATTTTAAAGAAATTCGTTGCTTAAAAGCTTAATAATAATGACTGATATTTTTCCTCAAGGCTAATAGTCTCTAAACGCTAACATGCATGCTACCAGCCACGCGAGACTCACGAAAGGAAGATGAAACGCGACAAAGTATTCGGATCAAACATCTGCTAATAAATTAGGCGAAAATATATGTTTCTGAACGACTGAAACTGCATTGGGCAATAGCAGAGAGGTAAATAATAAAAGAGTTTATGAATAATTTGTGGAACAAATAATTTGTGGAACAAAATAATGATGAGAACGAGCAACATGTTGCATGAGATGTAGGAATCTATCTATATTTAGGATGCAGCTGAACCACGAAACTGTAGCCCTCAGGCGATTCTCATAAGAGTAATTTTGTTAAATTACTTAGTATCTAAAATGAACTAATACCCTCTCTTGAACACAACGTATTTATTTTTTCTTTTTGTTGTAATTCCCACATGATTTTTTCCTTGGAACAAATATTTTTAAATTTTCATATATAATCGAAACGAAAAATTTTTCCAACGTTAGCATTAAACCGGTCTTTTAATTTTTCGATATTTGGAAAAAATCTCGATTAAAAGCAATAGCTTAAAAACTGTGAAAAATGATATGGGATTAAACAACGATAATTCTTACAAGTGACTTTATAAGACTTGTGTAAAATTTTACTGCTGCTCCTGCTTTACACCGGGGAAAATAGTAAATTCGATAAATTAAATAAAATTTAAATCATTATTAGACTTCGAGTATTTGAATGTACTCGAAAGAAATCTAAATCAACGTCAAGATCTCTCGTATTATTTGTATCTGTTTTAATAAAATATCAAGAGATACGCGTCTTAAAGAGATCCGTTGATGCATTCACTTTAGGTTAATGAACTTTTGCGTTGCTCCGGGCAAGTAATTGCGATTTTAATATCACGTCTTGAACGATCAAAATACTTCGTATATTCTTCGTCAATTTCTTATTATTATTATTTTTCAACTTTTCAGTGTATCTTTCAGTATCTCTAAATCTTCCAATATATATTTTTTTGTTATCCTTCAATGTGTTTCGTTAAATAAAGACCCGTGAAACTTTTACACGCCTATGTCACGAAGATCACGCGATAAGTTACTACGTTTGTGCCGAGGTATAACTTTGTCGCGAAACATGAAATTCACACGAATACGTTGGAAATGAAAATCGTTCGTCGTTTTATATGTATGTATTTTCCTGTCCTTCTTGACTTTTATATCGTGATACGTCGTACACGCTTAATGTTCGACGTCCTAAGTGGTATTGGTAATAACACCTTGGAAGCTGCACGCACAGTTACGGCGAACATAAGCTTACATTGCCCGGTAAATGCGAAGTAAAGAAATAAGAAAAATAATTTATATTAATAATAAGAGAGGAAGAAAGAGAGAGAAAGAGAAAGAGAGAGAATTATTTCGATCTATCTCAGTAACCCTTTTTCGTTTTTTCTCTCGTTGACACAACAAAAGGCGAGATCGTCGTTAAATGCAAATTAATTTGAACGTATTTAATAATATCCAACAAGATACGCACTTTGAGAACTAACAGCAAATATATTCTGAAACCTTTCAAGCCAAAGTAGTAATTTGCAATTGAGAAGTGACTATTACTGGTTCTTATTTGATGTGAATATACATATAATATAAAAAAAAGGCAAGCAAGAAAAGAGCAAAGGAAAAAATACAGATAATTCTGCTTATTGAGTCATATGTAGATTGAATGAATTTACGTGGAGTTAAAAATCAAGGCTTCGAAGGATTCAAGGGATATCATAGTGAAAAGAAACAGGGAGAGATCGATCGAATCACGATCAGATCGACTTCGATCTTCGGTGTAGCCTTTTTCGTGACAAATAAAAACAAAGGAACGAATCGTTTGAGGATCGAATCAAGTCTCTCGGACAGGTTTATCCTTGAAACGAATTTAAAAACGGCAAGTAGCAACTCTCACAAAACGTGATGGCGCGTAAATTTGTACTTTTTCGTCCTTTTCTTCTCGTTATTTTCCTCTCACTCTTTCTCTCTTTTCTCTCTCTCTCTCTCTCTCTTTTTCTCTTTCTTATCCCTTCGTATCGACAAGATAGCCAAAGACGCTGGACCACCGCATCTCGGCTATCAAAGTGTTTGACGTTTCAGATGAAAAGATCGGTCGTCGTTTTTTTTTCTTCTTCCTTTCTTGCCTTTCCATTTTATTTTTTTTTTTTTATTTTTTCTTTAATTTTTTTTTTATATGATGCTATTCTACGTAATGCACAACTCTTTCCTGTATAAAATACGTAAAGACGTGGAATCTCTCGTGCATGACCGCACGGAGATCGCATTGAACGGAAGTACGTATTAACGCTAAAGCAAGAAATCTTTTTACTTTAAGAAAGCGACTAGCGTTGTAAAAAGATCTACCGTATAATCGGAAGTTCTCCAACTAATTTCGCACCTCTTTTTCTCTTCTCCTTTTCTTATTCGTTATTATTTTTTTATTCGTCCTCATCTCTTCGATTTTCTTTCGCTTAAAGTTATTTATTTAAAAAATATTATAGTTTTAAATGTCGGATACTTTCAGTCAAATTTTATTACGATTTTTCTACGTCTCTAAGAAAACTTTTTTTATTTATAATTACATCTTGGGAATCATTTATGAAGTATCGTCTTCTGACGTTAATGTAATAATTTATGACGATAAATTAGCTTTAATAATTGATCGTTGAATGATTATAAAATATATTTTTTATATCTATATTTTTCTCTCTAATGTCAATGTCTAACATAAAATTTATGTTTAAAATTGTTCCATATGATCTATGGTGAATGGTCTAGATAAATCAAGAAACGTAAATAAAATAATCGTGTACATTTATCTAAGTCTCCTGATTCGTCTCGTTGAACGTATCATAGATAGTTCGTTATCGCGCTTTTTTATAGAATATATCTAAGCTATGGTCATTATTTATATAATATACGTGCAAAGTACTTCTTTATTATAACATCGTATTCTTAGCTCGAATGAAATACTTTACACTTAAAAAGCTCGAAGACTTGGATTATTAATTATTTTTTCTTTTTTTTTTTTTTGAATAAAATTCAACAGAATCGATATATTCATCTATCAATAGTTTGCTAATAACAGTCTATCAACGTTTAATATTTTTTTCGATGTTACTACAAGCGTTAAAAATTGAAGAAAATGACAATAATAAATATCCAGTTAATTAAATCGATACGATTCATGGAAAAATACTTGCGAGATATATACGATACTGTGAAAAAACATAGTCTTAGCCGAGAAATCATTTTACATCGTGGACTTATGCAATCGTGACAAATAATCTTAGTGCAATTAAATGTTGTTGCATTATTAGAAATAACGAGTCGAACGAAGGTGTTTCATTATCGATCATTGCTGTAATGTGTTGTTCACATCGATGATGAGAGTATAAAAAAAGGAAACGATTGCGTTATAGATACAATGTCAAAGTCAAGATCAAGAGCTATTCATAAACTGGAATAATCGCTCAGTCGCGAATGAGCACGAACGAGTATGAGATTAGATATCGCTAAAAAAAATCATCTTGCAATCTATTCTACACTTTTTATTATATATATATATATATATATATAATATATATATATATATATATATATATATATATCAAAATGATTAAACAAAAGTATTACAATTCTAAGATTTATGAACAACATGAAAATTTTTATTATTAATAACAAAAGGCAACAGTTGTCCACTGAACGATCGTTTGATAAAGATATTAATTAATCAATATAATTTCCATGCGAATAGTTAAATAGTAAATAAAAAGAGGAAAGGCAAGTGTTCTCGTAAACATTAAACAAATATTCAACGAGATCAAGTATTATCAATGGTATACTGTTTCGTAATAGTCATAAATATTTCTCTTCGTCGTTCTTCCTCTTCTTTTTCTGCTCTTTTTTTTCTTTTTCTTTTGCTCTTATCTTTATTCGCGTTTGTAAACGTTTATATGTGCATGTATCTAGGTGCATCGTTAATGTATATTTTATTCGCATTTCGAAATACGTAATCGCACGAGTCATCTCGTTAACATATTTCCAACCGATCGAGGAAATTAATCATTTTGTATTACGCACACTGAGTATATTTATTTATTTTTATTTCAAATTTTACGTATATAATTAGGTTGATTTCTTGCATTCCATCAAATAAGGTTATACGAAACGTTCCGATTTTTTTTTCGTAAGAAAGTAGTCTACAATTTACAAACGGGTATTGCAAGGACAAGTATCAGCTTACGAATAACTAATAAATGACAAATACAAATAGTAAAAAAAAACAGCTCGAAAACTGTATGCATCGGTGATTAATCGTATGAGATAAAAAATGGAAAGTATTATAATTTGCATAAACCTACAATCGTCATAAATCAGAAACTCTCTCTTTTTAATCGTAATTAATTGAAGTTTAAGGAACTCTTAATTTCTTTCATCCCGAACATGCTCTTTACCGAATTACCTTCATCTTGACATCAGTTACGAACAGAATTAAACAATCTCGTGACTTTCTAAATGGACTATACTCCAGTACTCACTATCCAGATCCTTTTCTTGTATCTTATATAGTACGCAGTGACGACTTCTGCACTATATTGTAAACTGCATGGTCATCCGTGCAGCGAGTGATAAAGGAAAAGGTAGATATAATCGAATTGATGAAAATTACAATGGTACAAAACCGCAGCTACTGTTGAAAAGAAAGTAGAATTTATATTTTAATTTTACTTATGTTCTAGATAGGTTTCAAGACAACACTTAAGTTTAAACCCAAATACTTATCATTTTTATTTTTGATACTTAAAATTTTAATATTTTCTTATATCAATCGAAATGTTACAATATATATATAAGAAATTATAAATTCGAGATAAATCGTTCAACGTTCTTAGTCGTTTCATCGATAACCCATTTTAACAAAATCCCTTATTCTTTTTATCGAATTGACCCTAATGACGCCCTTATGATAAAATTATTTCGACATACACATGTATATTTGATCCAACCAACTCTCAATGCAATATGACCAAATATAAATCAAAGATAACCAAACAGAAATAAATGAAGTTTAATATCAGAAAAGTGATTGTTCTATTATCCGAAAATTTTATTAAACGAACACTTTTTTCTCTCTATCGGTTCGGATATAGGAGGCTTTACTGTATAAGTATTTTAAACCAAGCTGATATTCTGTAATTATCACGGAAAACGACTTATGCTTGATTAACAATGAGTGTATTTCCCTTGATGCTTCCCTGTATGAGGTCACAGTGAGAGTGGTATAGAGAGAAAAACAGAAAGAGAGAAAGAGAGAGAGAGGAGAGAAAGAGAGAGAGATAGAGAGAGAAAGAAAAAGGAAAAAAAAAGGTAAATGTGCCAGTACATTCTCAAATAAAGGCAGATGGAATGTAGTCGTGTAGATGCATAAATAAATGTTATAAGAAGAGAACACCTTAAAAGCGATTGAGAGAGAAAGAGGATGAAAGAGAAACGAGTAGACTGGAACAAACGAAGAAAGGCTGCTGAATTAAAAGATTAAAAGAGATAGAAAGTAAATGGTAGACTCGAAGGGAGATTACGCTACAGGAACGAAGCCGATGGATTGATACATCAATAAGAATATATGTATGTCATGGCTAAGAATTTATGGATGGTTTATCCTCTCGTCTGGTTGCCTTTAAAAGAAACAAACGAGATACATTCAAATTTCCTTAGATTTACGCTTTTAAATTCGAATTATCTCAATTTTTAAATCTAATCTTTTTTGTTTCTTTCTTTCTTTTACTATTGGACTCTTGGAAAAGTATCCGCAACGATATCGATTACTTGAAATTTAAATATAATTTCTTTACAATCTAGTTCGATCTCCGTTCAAAATAGAAATGACTGTAAGAGAGAATAACAGGATGCGCGGTGCAGATACTTGGCGATTCTATTTGAAATGAATTACGTACCAGATGCGTCGCATTTTCGCATCTTTGTAGCATCTGCTTTAAATAGTTTAAATACGATGTTCGTGAGAACGAACCCATCTCGTCTCTAATATCTTTTTTTTTTCTCTCTTTCTTTCTCTCTCTCTCTCTCTCTCTCTCTCTCTCTCTCTCTCTCTCTCTCTCTCTCTCTCTCTCTCTGTCTCTCTGTTTCTTTTTTTCTTTCTCCTTCTGTTCAATTCAGAAACATCAGTATTCTTTTGACATCCGCGCTTTTCATAGTTGGTCACGCGTGTCGCGGTTTGTAACAATGCCAAGAATTTTTAAACCAACCATGATGTTAACACAACCAGCGTAAGATACTCGCACGCGGACACAAATATACATCGCTATGTTTCCTCGTTCCAATTCTCCTACGTTTCATGATACATATGTCACGAATATTCTGTTGCAACAATATACTTTTTGATCTCTGCGGCCCTGTATACGATGCAGTTCTCTCGATCGTGCAAGTGAAACAGTATAATATATAGATAGAGATCGATGATGCACACTGACAACGATGTATCGTGGTTTAACATGCGATAGTAGGATGAAGTTCGCAAGGGCAAACGGGAGATAGAGAGAGAGAGAGAGAGAGAGAGAGAGAGAGAGAGAGAGAGAGAGAGACAGACAGACAGACAGACACAGAGAGAGAGAGAGAGAGAGAGAGAGAGAGAGAGAGAGATGGAGTGATAAACGATGGCAAGAAAAAGGAGAATGTTATTCGGATACGGACAGGAGAAATGCATTCGATGCAGGAACGTATACGTTTCGATGAGAATATAAAACAAAATTCATTTGGAAATATAAAAGAATCTTTCTTCTTTAATAAAATTTAACGTATAAACAATTCTTATATGATTCAATGTACATTGGAAAGTTTATCACGACAATCGAAGTATTTCTCTTCTTTCTATTTTTCATATTTCTTTCTTGAAATGCAGAGACTATAAAACGTACAGCATTAAGTTCCTGTAAAAGACCAAAAGTTAATAGTTATAAAATATTTATTCAATACATACATACATACACACAAACACGCATACTTTTCGTATAATTTTATCTATTTAATTAAATAACAGCGATAATATAACAAAAGAATGACTATTATTTATTTGTTGCATGAGCTAATAATGATTAAAAATTTGTTTTCCATTGATTAACGAATTGACTTTTGAGATGAATGCGAGAAAATCTATTGCCTCGATTGTTCTAAAGTTATTATTTTTATTTTATCATTAAGAGATATTAGCCTGCTCGTGAGGTTGATTTTACACAGAATGTTTTTTGATTGTTTTAGAGTTTATAAAATAACTAGTTTAATAGGATTCTTTATAATACAATTTAAATTATTATCGATACAACAGATGGTCAGAATGGTCTGAGGTCAAATAACGTGTTTAATGATTCATAAAATTGATAAAACATAACTATTTCTAACCATTTTAGAGTTAGACGTTAAACATTTAAGAAAAAAACAAAGTTCTTTAAAAACTATTGATTTAAAAATTATTTAAGAAAAGAAAATTTTTACATAAAATTTGTAGAAAAAGTTGGATTAAGAAGATATGGTTTGAATATTTTTAAATGGACTACTTTTTCAATACGTTTCTCACCTTTCTTAATCTTACGATGGGAAGGAGAACACGTATCTCCGGTTGACTTCATTTCCCAAGCCGTTCTCCTTTCTCATAAAGCTATACTCTTCATTCTAATAATCATTATCGATTATCATATGATTCATTTTCTTATGTTTTCTATCACATTTTCGTTCCTTCTCTATTTTCTAAGATATACACGTCGAGCAACTTTGTTGAAGGAAAAAGAAATTTAGAAGAAATTTAGGTCTCCTTCATACAATTTTCTAACATGTTTCTTATTTCTTGTGATATTATTCATTACGATATACACACAAATTGCAATTTAAAAATAGATATATATATATTATTTATATTTAATTGAAAACTAAATATTATATAATATATTCGGTGAATTTAATAGTGGTGTGCATTTGTATTGTAACGAGTGATTGTATAGAAATAAAATGAAAACGGTTATTTATCTGCTTCGAAAGATAATTTCTTTACCGTTAACTTTTTACCTTATCTTGAACTGTCATTTCGCACTCGTAAAATCGACCGGTAAGAAGAGAAAGTTAGATCTTATCGATGCTCGACGTTAACACGAAAAGGGTCGTTCCTTCTATTGAATTTCATACAACGAAACCCGCTGATCCATCGTTACAATACTTATTTTTAATCGAACAACTTTATATTTAATTTAAAAAGAAATTTTTTTAAAAAAGGATCTTTGTGCAAATTCATGCACATACCCAAACTGTATAGTTCGTGGAGAACTCAAAAAATGAATATACTCGAAAAATTAAGAAATATTGAAAAAATATTCTAATTTCATTCATCGGCTATTTTGAAGGATCTTACGTTATTAATTGACGATTACTAAAAAATGTAATAGAAAAATCGATTAAATCTTTAAATACTTCGAAAGGTTAAGCCTTTTATTTGTGTTGATTCTTTCTTTTGATTCTTCAAGGCTAGATCTTTCCGGTTCTTCTTAAGGTTCTCTTTTCAAGATCATGCAAAGAGAGAAAATGATAAATATAAGTAGACAGATAGGAAGCAAAAGAGAGAAAGAGAAAGACTGCGAGAAGGAGGGTCAGAGGAAGGTCGAAGCTCGAAGGCCCCGAGAACATAAAATGGTAAACGGACCTTTGCTCGCGGGAGACATAACAGCAGGGCAACCGATTTATACTCGCTCCTTAGCTCGTGCACACGCTTTACGATATGTAAAACCGCTGGTGCCACGGCCATTGTTCGTCTTTGCTCCATCGTTGCTTTGCCGTCATAAAATGTTCGACCATTCGAAATCTACTTTGAAAGACTCCCGAATGTGATATTGGAAGATTGCCGTCACGTTCGTTTCTATTATTCATGAAAAGACAAACACAAACAGAAATAGAAAGAGAAAGAAAAAGAGAAAGAGAAACATATAGAAGAAGCAAAAGCCGTATGTAAACAAACACTCTTTCGGTAACGTCGTAAGTGGGGAATTACTATTATCATTAACGAAGAGAGGTCAGTCTTTTGCGTACCGTCGAGCGAGATAGACATCAAGAGATTGGAATGCGTAATATATAAACCAATAGTTATTTAATTATTGTACGCAGATACGCGGGTAATAAGAGAATAAGAGAGAAAGTATGACGAAGCAATGGCCATCTACACGAGTGAACATTGAAAGTAAGAATAATTTGAAAGTAAATTCCCCGTTACGAAGCCAACTGAAATAGGTAGGTACTTTGTATAAACGTATCGAGTAAAACACTTTGCTATTTCACGATCGCATTATACTAATAGAAACGTTTTGTGTACAAAATGCTTGACGTGACTTCATACTTTCGTAAGAGGAACGGAAGTTGTGGTAATTAAAGCAAGTCGTAGAGTGGGCATTGGGGGACGGTGCACAGCTGCAAATACTATTTCTGTAATCGTTTTGTCGATTTTAACCCCCTTCTTAAGATTAGTTGTAATATTCGCAATGAAAATTATTTTTCTCGCATCCCGAGACGATATATTTTGATTTTCGTTTCCTGCTATACTATTGAGCATTTCCTGTAATACGATCGATCGCACTGTTTATAAAATATTAATATATAAAATATTATAAATTATGATCCAAAAATCGGGAATAAGAGCTATATTTTCTTTTACAATATAATCATTAATTATATATATATATATATATATATATATATATATATATATATAGTTTAATAACTATTCAATTAATCTATTCAGCTAATCATTCTAATTAGGTATACATTTTTCTTCTACGAAAAAAAATATCAAATGTATTTGCAAGCACGAACGATGAAAGTCACGTATATATATTTACGCTACCGCCTAATTACAAAGTTCGAAAAATAAATTACACGTACGTAAGTTTAGCGAATAATGGGTTGCGTCTTGCTGAATAATTTCTTAGGAATACAAGTATTCTTTAAGACTCAAAGTATTTCTTCAGAGCATAAAGAAGAAACCGCATCGGTTATTTGCGAAAAAACGTAAGAATCAATGGACACGCCAGACTGTATCATTACATATAACTTAGGAGTAAAACTATATTTTTGCGTTCAACTTTTGAACCGCCTCTCGTGAGAATCAATTTCTCTTCTATTTTTCTTTTCTTATATTGTATAACATGTGAACCGTATGTCATACATTATTATATGATATATGAACCGTATGCGATACATTATTATATGATATATAAACCATAAGAACATTTCTGCCAACTAAAAAAAACTAAATTCTTTCTTGCGAACAAAGAATATCTTTTCTTATGTTTATAAACATATAATTACTCGAAAATATCATTTTATATATTTGTTGCTTCGTAATTTTACGTTAGAGAACAACATAATGAACTCCGAACGTTTTTTCAGTGTTATTGTTTTATTCCTGGAAATTTATATTGTTGAACGTGGATGAGCTCACAGAAACAAATAAAGCGTAATATTTCGAACGTGACTTATGCGTAGATGCGAGAGAGTCGTTAACGAGAAGATTATATCCCATTCATAACGGCTGGTAAAATCATCAGAGGTCTAAATGCGGGACGGTGCTTTGGATCGAGACAACGAAATGACTGACGTTAATGCGTTTCAGAGAAACGGTAGGGTCGTCGTGACGAATCATCCCCGAAATACTTAAAGAGAAAGAACTTTCGCCAATATTTTTATTTTCAACAGAAATGTAGGAATCGCCAGTAAAATTATCATTCGAGTCAAATGCTATTTACTACGAAATTTAGATTTTACATAAGAGAAACATTTCAAAGATAATTATTGCTTTTCTAATAACGATAAATCAAATCTATAAAAAATAGTAATTAATAGTAGTCTTGTATCGAATTATTTTAGAAAATAAAACGATGTTATAAATATTTGTATAGTTAACGTATAATACAATGGCGAATATGTACTTATATAATAAGTACGTACAACAATGGTCCGTGGACGAGTAAAAATGGAACTATTGAAATGTTAAGTCAAACCAGAGAGTAGATATTTTCGCGTGTAGTTGGGCGCACATATAACGAAAAAACGAAAGAAAGTTCACGAAATACTGTGAAGAGTATTGCTTAATAAAAAATGCATTATCTCATAGACGCTGATTTTTTAATGATCGAAGCGCATTTTAATTATCGACAATTCTAATTTGAAATTTGCAGATCATTCGAAATTTCGCCATATCATTCTTAAAGATGATTAGTTATGATAGAACCGGATTTCCATTTAAGATTTTTACCTGCGTGATGTTAGGCTGTGATCGAAACGATAAAAAACAAATGTAGCAGTTTCAATCTGTTGTAAAGCTTTTTTATTACATTTATTTTATAATTTTGAGACAGTTAATAAAGTAGGAAAACGTACTATTCAGATGTAATGAAGAAATAGTTTTGAATGTAACCTTCATCTCTAGGTTTGTAATAATCGATTATTAAAATCTACGGAACAAACATTAGTTAACATTGTATGTTTAAATATAACATTAAAAGGTGAATATAAGAACGTTCAGAAACGAAATATCTTAGCAATTTACGGGCGATGAGAGAACAAGAAAATTGCACGCACGAGCGGAGCAACGCTAAATATAAACTCCAAGAAGACTTCTCTTCTCTCCTGTCGTGCTAGTTCAACTTAATGAGCTCGTATAAACCTGTTCGAAGGTGTAAAAGAGAAATAATTGCTTTACTCGTTGGTCATAATCGAAAGAACATATTCTCGATGACAAGACGGTCTTAACATTTTCTAATCGCGAATATTATAAAGTAATGTAATAAGGGGTACTGTTGGATGAAGAATTCGCTTACTACATAGTACGGAAATATTCGACAAATCCTCGTCAAAAAATATTTTTTTATAAATATCTTTTTTATAAATATCTTATTTATGAATATTTAATCTTACAGCTTCTCTGAGTTTTCAATAACAAATAATAACGTAATTCTTAGAACGTTGTAATAAAAAAATATTACAACGAAAACAGAGTAAGATTCGCCATGCAATGCAGACTAATGACTCTAAGTGAGCATTACGCAGCCCAATATTTATGTAATCGTGATGCTCTTATTGTCAATAGTTACGTGCATTAGAGGAAGACTTTATAATTACATTCAATGATTTTACAATAATTTGTAGTGTATAGAAGAAAAGGCAAAAATGGCTAAAAGAAAAGCTATATAATCTTTTCTTAATATATTAAAATATTTTGTACATCTAATACGAAATTAATTAGTAAAAAAATATCCATACTTATTTTATTACTTTTTACTACTTATTTTAATTTATATTATGTGTTTTTTGCTGAGATAAAACATATCAAGGAGATGTTATCTTCGTTTCGAATAATTTTTTGCTATCATAGTAGATAAAAGATTCTAAATTACATTCTATTTATAGAGTATTCTCGAAATATTATATTATAAGAGTTGAGATGAGTACCAGCAAAAATTAGATTCTTTTTCTACCTCTCTAGCTGTGGTCCGCTGGTATCTTATTAATTTTAAAATAAATAGATTTATTCTCTCTAATAACTTTAAATTATTCGTTAATTTTTACATTGCATATATGTTTAGTATAGTTATATTCCGATTATTTTATTTATTAGGAATGAGACATAGTCTGAGACATTTCCTTTGAAAAATTTGAGCACCTGCATTTATGTTAGATCATAATTTAACATATATCATAATATATGTTAAAATTAGCCTTATTAACGATTTATATGATGAGATTTTTATTATTTTATATAATTTTTTCGAATAGAAAAGGTTTTTATAAAGCCAAACGTTTTTTTTCAATTTGTATATTTATATAAACTGTATAATTTAATTAAAAGTTTGTATACATATACTATAAGTTACCGAATTATATCTTTACATGATGTTTTATTCCGGTCTATTTCGTTGTCTATTAAATGAAATGTATCTCTAATACTAACATAGACGAACGTTAATACCAGGGAATCTAAAAATGCTTGATCTGAATAATATAGTTTCTCGTTTATTTATTTTGAGTTTACAGGTATAAAAGTAGTCTTATATTTAAAAAAAAAATTCTTCTAGTATTTTCGGTTTTTATTTTTAATCTATTATTATAATTTATGAGAGATCGTCTGCGAAAGTTATTGCGTTCTTATTTTTATCGGTATTAAAATCATATATTTGTAGAATATTGCTGACATGGATGTTAAATAGAATCGGCGAATTAACTGTTCCTTTTTATAATCCGTTTGTTACATACAATAACTTATCAGATCTAGGTTGATCAAACGAGACATACTCATTAAGTAACATGTTCCGAATCATTGTAATCAAATGCAACGGGAAATCTGTTTTTACTGAGAAAATGTACTTATTCGTTTAGAGAACACAAAGATTTCGGAAACAATAACTGCATAAGCCAAATACTATCAACGAAAATCAATTGATTAACGCTTAAGAAAAAAAAGTAAAAGCGTGATAATTGAATACAGTTCATTAGCAATTGGCTAACAGTCAAGTAGGTTTTAAAACTTGCTCTTAGGCCGCACGAACGACTCGCGTTTATATGCTAGTCATGTGAAAACCACGCCTCAAGGGGTCGGCCATTTTGATTCGCGAACGGACGAATTCCCATTGGCTATGTCTCCGCACGAATTCAGGCTACTCCACTTGTCCGTCTCTGGGGATTCTCTCCTTGAACAGTGGCCGGTTGAAAAGTATATACAAATCTACACCTTCGCCATCTTCGAGTTTACATTTTTGTCGCGACCCGTTAGAGACGCATCTTCTTCGGTTAGATCGGTTAGATCGGTTAGATCGGAGTAGACACGAGATCATTGAATTCGTTGAAGTGACTTTTCCGCGATTTAACGATAAGTCCTATAATAAAAGTTTAAACAATCATAAAACATTTAACTCAATCTTTGTATTAATAAATATCTAATTTCTACTTTAAAATTGAACACTTACTCTATATAGTTACTCTGTAACTAAATAACTTTGCTATACAAATGTTCGAATTTTTTACATTGCCTTGTTTTATTTTAATAGCCAACAATAGATATATATCTATCAAAGTTTTAAGGTGTTAAATGTAATTTTTCTGAAACAGCAAACTATGATCTAGAAAGGTTGGGTATTTGGAATATGGCGAAAAAATTTTGGGACGACAACAGGTCTTACTTTTCAAAATACACACCGATGACAGACATCACAGATGCACCAACCTACGAGGGACAAGCACCATTCATTGGGGATCCGCCCCCACAACATCCTGAACTCTTCAGGTTACTACCGCACCTCCAAAACGCCCACATACCAACGAACGACAGCTCTTCGGAACATCATGCCAAGTAGCCGTGGTGAGTTTATCTTTTTCTCTCTTTCCTTATTTTTTCTTTTTTGTAATACCTATCAAACTTATCTTTCATAATAACAGTTTATATAGTTAAACCTTTTTATTACTTTAATGGATTTATGCGATTCTATTATTGTTCGCGTGAAAACTTGACAGGTTGAAATTAACATCTTAAAAATATATACTCAAGCTTCTCTCATTTAGAAAATTTCAAAATATATATACCAATGCATGATTATATCATATTCTTTTTTATATCAAATAATAAAGTAAATATTGGAGAATTCGAGGTATAATTTTTTTTTTGTTTATGGGAACTAGTTCCAACGCATTTTTTTGGATAATAATTCGTTATTTTATTCGTAATTATTACATTATGTCATTCATGTACATAAATCATAAACATATTTATTCATTTTTAATGTCGAATTAGCGTAGTTAACGTTTTATGCTCTTTGCAAAAATTATATGTTTCATGATTAAAGTTTGCGATTTACTTAATTCATCATTTCTGTCAAATAACAATTATCTGTATATAATTTATATTATTCAATATTTTCTTACTATTATTTGAAACTTATGATTTTATTTCATCGTCAAAAAGTTGTTAAGTATTTTCAAATACGCTTTTTACATTAATACGGGAACATAATTTTTGATCTTATTAATCGATACGTAAATGTTTGTTCTACTGCTTATTTTACTATTCAAAGCTTACATCAATATTTCTGACATTTTTTCTTATCCAGTCTTTATAAAAGAAATAATTAAAAATAATTTTATGGGAAAAGAATGTATATCTATATATATCTACTTACCTACTTACATGCAAAGTAATTCGTTTGAGTATCAGCATAAATCAAAGACAGCAGGTAATAAGAGAGTTAAATAAAAGTATTTTTACAAAACAGGTAATGGTTCTTTGTTCTTATTACTGATAGAGACTCGAGAATCATAAATTTTATATCCTCTTTTTTTAGAGAATTCTCGACGTAATCCATTCCATTTCTTTCTAAAGGTAGATAAAAGTATTTTATTAATATCCATCGAAGAAAATAATAATAAAAATGATGTCTAGCAATGACGAACGCAACGTTCCGTGACTTAATAAGAATATATGTGTGATATTCATCAATGAAATGTGATCAAAAACGCCGCACCGAATCGGTTATTACATTACGTTTTATGTGATTTTTACGTTCCTTCAGAAGTGGAATCGTGTACTTCCATTCTATTCCCTTAACCGCACCTTTTTTCTCCCATATCGAAATTTCTTCAATAGTGTATGGAACCGGTCTAATAACTTTCATGATATCGGAAGTTTTAATTGATACAACGAAAATGATCAGTTTAAATCATTGTCTTTATAAAGGATTTTACCATAAATTATAAATAGAATTTTAATCGAAACATATTTTTCAATTATTATTTCTTTGCGAACGAATAAAAACTTTAATTTAATTTCATATTATATAAAGAATAATTAATGGCTTAAATAACGAATTAATAAGATCAATAATTATAGTCGTACATTAATATAAAAAGTGACCTAAAGAGAAAAGTATGCGAAAAAAAAAATAATTTACGTTTTGAGATATAAACGTCCGATTCTCTCTTTGTTTCTTTCTCTCTCTCTCTCTCTCTCTCTCTCTCTCTCTCTCTCTCTCTTTCTCTCTCACTCTCTTTCTTTCCTTCTCTCCCCCTTCTTTCTCCATTTTTCTACATGTATTTCTTTTCTATTTTTTTATACTACAAGCCAAAGTATACTACTTTTGTTTGGGAGGTTCGTAGTCGGAATCGTAATCGCAAATCCGGTGCTCATAAAACAGATTCTGACCTATAAAATGGCCTTCTTTCCGAGAAATAGTCAAGCCGCAATGCTTAGAGCAACAAACCGTATCCCATCTTCGAAACGGTGCTGCTCTACCGACACTTCTGTAATTATCTACTGTTCTACCATGGTCTAACAGGGATTCGTCTTTTTTTTCCAAGATTCAGTCATCTTTCATAATGTCCTGCAAAGTTTTGCTTTCTTTGTTGCTCGCTGCATAAATTTCAGAATGAAAACAAATAAAAAATAAATTACGCTGGAATTCGATCGAATTTAAAATTGTTATTTTTTTTTTTTTTAAATCGGTCGTCAATTATAAACAAAGATAGTGAAAAAAATTCAGAGAGATATAATTTTTGCAATAGAACTTCATCAAAGCAGCCGCCTCGCGAGCCAATCGAGGGGGAACGCAGAATTTGAGGGCTTTAACGGCTCTGCTTTAACGATGACAACACTATAAAAAATCGAATTTACGAGTACTGGCCATCCTCCAACCCATCTTTATTCTTGTCGGTGGTCGACGACTACCTTGCTCGTTAAACGGGTTAGAGGAAACTGCAGCTTCTTTTTTTTCATTTCTCCTCATCTTTTTACTTTTCTTTCCAAAAAAAAAGAAAGTATCGTCACGATTTTTGACATTAAATTATATCCAATGAGCAAAAATTATTTTTTCATATTAAAGACAGTAAATCTTTCTGAATATGAAAGATTATATTTATCGAATATATTTGATAGATATTTATATGCTACTTCAACCTCGTTTTAAATTCTAATCAGAGTTCTAAACTAGAATGAATACTAGAGATTTCCATATGAAATGACACATAACTTTTCATTAGACTACACATCGAAAAATTTTCCTTTGCGAAGAAGATTTATAAGATCGATCGATCTCTGTTTGGTTTATAAATTGATGCTTTGTTTAAAGATAAGAAGAAAGCTGGTAATTCAGTGAACTATACGTAAAGTACACGATGTAGTCGCGTGCTAGGTCGCTTTTCTATCTTCTTACTCTCACGGAAAAATAATATGGCTGAGAGAAGAGAGAAATAGAGTGATAGGACATAATGAATGATTTGCATTGATGAAAAAAACATTTAGAGAGCGGAATCGAAATCCAGCGTAAATCGTCTTCATTTCTTATTCAATCGGATAAAAAAAAGAAATGTTTTCACTTGGTTCGTTCGCTCGTGTTTCTTCGAATACCATTTTCAAGGTAAATATGCGAAATCGTCTCGCGAAAAAACTTCTTAACGAAACGACAAAAAATGTTTAAATGAAACTAGGCAGATTGTTTTTACAAGGCATGGATATATCACAGACAAGGGGTGCGATTCGCGGATCAAGCACGAAATCAAAATTTATCGGTCGTATATCCGTCCAAGTAAAAGTCGTTGAAGTCGAAGAGGTATCAAGCGTCGTCGTCGTCGTACAAATGCGCTCGTAAAAGCGGCCTAAAAATGTTTGGAATCGCTAAGCGACTGTACTACTATGGCCGTAGAGAAATAACGAAAGAACGTAGCAGAGAGAAAGAGAGATAGAAAGATACGAAAATGAAAAGGATGAATAAAAGCATCTCTTGTGCACCCTCGGTTATCTTGAATACAGATTGCAAAGGCTTATGAGCGATTAGAGCCGTTAAAAAGGAGAGACGATCTTAAAAGGTATCCATACACAGTACAACAACCTTCGTCCCTACGAGGACGTCTTTGAGGATACCTACGAAAGTATCTTCTCTAAGCCTCTAAGGGTACTATCGGCAACTCTAAGACTCCTCTAACGATCCGGAATCTGGTAGCGAATGATTGTACACTCGGCTATTAATCTATAAAACAATTAACGACGTTGTGCCGGTATAGAATTAACTATTCGAACCCTGCTGTTGTAAACGTTTAACGATTATGATTATTCGAAATACCTTTTTAATTCTTTTTCAACCGTGTAGTATGCACAGTGAAAAGAATTAATAGCTCTTACTTTCTCTTTTCTTTTACATATTAAATCTTTAACAATTTTCTTACGTTGCAATTTTGAAATAAAAAAATACTCATCGTGATTTAAATAATTTATTTAGATCGTTGAAAAATTAATTCATAAAAATAAAACGATTATTACTTTCTCGTGACTTCTTTTTTAACCAAGCCGAACGATCATTCAAAAATCATCGTCTCAATCGTTCGACCGGTTTTTTGACGGATCGTCGAAGGGTTTCAACCTTGACTTCGTGGTAAGTAGCATCAATGTAATCAGATAGGCTGCTCGGAACGAGTTTAACGACGCTCGTAAACGCGATACACCAGCAGATTTTTTCGGCGTCTTTTCTTTCTTTGTTCTTTTTTCTTCCTCCTCCTCTTCCTCTTTTCTCCTCCTCTTCCTCCTCTTCTTTCTCTTCTTCCTTGTCATCTCTTTTTTCGTCTCGTCGTTTCTCTCGTTCTTATCTTTCAGTCTTATAGAGACACTCATATTTGTGGTCACAGACATATCCTCCTTTCTCTTTTCTCGTTTTATTTTATTTCCTCACAATAAATTAGTTGATTTTACGCAATGAATTTCGAACGAGAATCCAAAAGTCAATGTCTATTTGAAAAATGTCGTCTCGAAGAGAGCGTTTTTATGAAATCTATAAGAAGTATTTCCTTTTCGATGAAGCATTATACAAATATAAAAAGATAGGAAATATCGGTTATATTTAAATACAGATAGATCAGATAACAGAAAAAGGTAACCAGATACCGGATAATAAAGATAAAAAAAGTATACGATATTAATTTAAAATTAATTAAGCGGTAATACATTTATACAGGATGCATTATATCTAAATAATAATGTTAAACTCGAGACTCTTAATATTATCTCCTATATATTTGAAACCGTATTTTCTAGTGATATTATCATATACCCAATTAGTTACCACTAATTACGGAAGCATTGTATGTCCAGTATTATTTTAGAAATCGTACCAATCTATTCTCAGTATAATTTACGATGTAAATCTTTAATGAAGGGTCGAATATAAAAATAGATTAATAGCGTATAGAAGGGGGCTCTTTCAGGTAACATTTTGTTCTGCTCTCAGAAAACGAGTAATTGCTCTTAGAAAACATTGTAACCTTTCGGTTCAATCCCACGTTAATAATGAATGAACATGTTTGAAAGAAGTAGCAATAACGATTAGACGAAGATTGAAATACGATAAACGCGCCTGATTCTTCTTCCTTTTTCTTTTTTTATTTTAATCATTTGATTTTTATTGTAACCATATTTATCTTTCTTTTTTCATTTCTCTTATTTATCTGGATACTTAAAAAAGTCGTATTTTTCTTTTCAAAAAAAAAAAAAAATTATTAACTAATTAAACATATGAAACATTTCACCATACGGAATATTTCACTTTGCTAGCGTGCGATAGTTAGGTATACAGGCGATCTGAAGGGTACATATGATCATAATTATAATGTTTAAAGAAAGAGAGAGAGAGAGAGAGAGAGAGAGAGAGAGAGAGAGAGAGAGAGAGAGAGAGAGAGAGAGAGAGAGAGAGAGAGAGAAAACTATACCGTTAAAGCTACTTCAGACATAACAGCATGATATTCTCTGTCCATTGATAGGCGCGAACGCGTTAGGAGATATTATCGGGTTGTCTGTTTCAACGGTTGTAGGAGATATACGGTTGCGTGATGTGCTTATCACTGCCAATGGATGAGAATAAGAGAGAGAAAAAGTTTTATTGCTACCATAGTATTAAAGACGAAAGAGAAAAGAAATATCAAGAAATAAAATAAAACGATGTTAAAAGTTAATTATTTTAATTATGAAAATCTTAAGATTTTTAAATCATCTTTTGGTTATGAAAAAAGGATGACACTAAATGACACTAAAAATAAAGGGTTTTTTCAATATTTAAATTGTAATAATACATTTGCAAGAAAGATGAGGAACAAGAAAAAGAAAAAGAGAAAAAGAAAAAAGGAAGAAGGAAGAGGACGAAGAAGAGTGTAACAATATCTATGACCTTGATGGCGAGCGTCGGCCTTATTTCACGAGGATGAGGGTGCAATTTTCGAGACAAAGCAATAATTAGCAGCACCGAAGTGCGTGAGCCGCCGCCGTTATTTATTTTTCTTCTCCTCCTTCTTTTCTTTCTCCTTCTCCTCCTCCTTGTTCTTCTTCTTCGTTCACGTCTTCTTTCCTTTTTCTTCTTCTTCGTTCACGTCTCCTTTTCTTCTTTTTTTTTCGCTTCATCATCATCGTCGCCCTGTTCGTCGTCATTCTTCTCTTTCTCCATACGTCCCGAGTAAGAGTCGGCTGAGCGTTAAGTAGCATAGTAACAGGCCGGAGTCTTCTGGCAAAAGGAGTTTTACTACTTTCTAACCACAGTCACGGGCTACAATTAAACCCCCATAAACCTCGTCGTAACTTTTTTAAAAGCGGCCGACCGCTCTCTCACGCGTATTCCGCTCCCTTCGTTTACCCGACAAAAAGTCCGCCATATTGCATCCTTAATGAAGCCTCGAGACGATATGGGCGCCGTCTTCCGGTTGACCCCCGCGATTCCCTCCTCTTTTCTTTCTTTATCTTGTACCTTTCTCGAAAATGAAGAGGAACCATTGATTTTTAATCTTCAAAATTCGAACACGAATCTCTTGTTATATATTTTCAATTATTTGTACGCTTAATTCGAAAGAAATTCTAAAAACGAACGAGACGAAAATGCAGAAAGAATAAGTAAGACTTGTTTTCAAGTCTATAGTTTGACGTCGGTCAAATCGATGAAGAAAGAACTGGAAGAAAGAAATGAAGAAGAAAGAAAGTACAAAGGTGAAGACTGCGAGAGAGAGAGAGAGAGAGGGAAAGCCGAGGGTGGAAAGCGACGAGGCAGCCGTGCAGGGACTTTAGCGGAGAGTGACGTTTACGGCTCGGTGCGGTCGACCTAGCGCCAGTAAAACTTGAGAAGAAATACAAGCGAAGTCCGCATCGACAGTTAAAGTCATACGCGCGAAAATACAGCCGGGCTTCTATGAAATACGACGTACCTACCTACCTCGAGCGAACGAAACCACCGGGATCTTTACTCAGGATACTTGCGTCTCGTTAATGAAAAGGATTCTCAAACTCCTACCGATCCTCTCAAATAAACGATAAACAAATGCATTGGAACATTGAACGACTATACTAGCTCTCATTCTTTTATAATCCATTATTGATGGAATGAGAAATGTTACTCGACTGTGGAGCAACATCTTCTTTTCCTTAATAAAATCCATTAAGGGATGTTAAATCAATGGATATATTTGGAAAATTCGCGCAGCATTGAAATAATTGTAAGATGATCTATAAATTTTTCTGTTAGATTCTAAACTGGTATATCTTTCTTTAAATATTTAGTTGTTGTCTTTAAGAAGTCTCGCCTCAATCGGAAATTTAACTTTCTCTCTCTCTCTCTCTCTCTCTCCTTTTCGAATAGAATGGCATTACTCGAAGTATCCACGCTGATTTTACGAGCCACCCCTTCAGCCTCGGGCGAGAGGTGGAAAGGTGCCGAAGAGGTGTTAGAAGCCGCGAAGCACTTTACCGAGAAACGATAAACCTCCTCCACTTTCGTCTCTAGCTCGTCCGGGAACGTTCTGCCCGTTTCCATTTTAGATACGTGCTTTCTCTCTCTCTCTCTCTCTCTCTCTCTCTCTCTCTCTCTCTCTCCTTAGACGTCCTTTACGATCGTTCGAGAAGTCGCAGCGCGTTCCGGAAGCCGCCTAGATCATCTAAAGGAAGAGATTCACTGTAAAGTGGAAAGCAACGTGTACTATGCGATACTTTCAAATTCGCCGTTTGAAATTTTACTTTCTCCTTCCCTTTTGTTATTTCTTCTCGTCAATCAGTATTTTTCGTGTTCACAGAAAATTCACTTTCTTTACCAAGATCGGGAACTGATTATAATTATGGAATAATGAGAGATGGTAATGTTAATGAAGTAGTGAAAGAAGTCATTAGAAAGTGAATAT